>NC_056745.1:116461758-116689258 GCF_019279795.1 Protopterus annectens
TGGGAACCCAAGTAAACAATGAGCTGTAATTCAATCACCAGGTAGCCATGATTTTAAGGAAAACTTTTGTCATTGTGCAGCTTATTATTAAGAGTATGGCATCTAGGTCCAGAGAAGTGATCCTTTTACTGTATACTGTACTCATCAGGACAATCATGGAGTATAACGCCTACTTCGGTTTATATATATATATATATATATATATATATATATATATATATATATTGATATAGATATATATTCAAACACCTGGCATAACTCAAATGACCACAGTGTTTTCTTGCTAAAATGATCACTCTTTTTACATACATTCATAAGAGCATTCAATGTTAGATGAGACAATCATATATAGATAGCTATGTATAGACAGTTACATACATACATACATACATATATGGATATGCATATTATAAGCATGTGTCCATGTATACATGTCTGTTCATGTGGGGACATTTAAATAAAATTTGCAAAAAATGTTAATACTTGCATGATTAAGCAGTTAAAAAAGGCCACTGCAATGTATGACTGAAAAAATGTCAATCATTGTATATACCTTTGCGTTTATAGATGTTATATGACTTTTTTACCACATGCTGTTTTTTATCACATGACTTTTAAGCGCATGACTTGATTACTGCATACTTAAAATGGACACCCTCTTAGAACTTTGTTATTTATGAAGAAATCTTATTTTTTTAAGATGAAAGTGCTGAAACAAAACTCCAATAAAGTAAGTTCTCTGGTGAGGACACAGAGTGGTTTTTGTTCTTAGGATCAATGATGACGAACTGCACATTCTCACCCAAAGACTAATCGAAATGTGCCTCAGCATGTTAGTCTAACAGGAAAGGAAGACAGTGGATGCTTAAATCCAGCTTCCCAATCAGTCTGTTGTAATGAAAGTTGCAGCAAAAGAAATCACTTAAACAATTTCTCTCTCAGATGGAAACACATTCCTATATAATTGTCTTATGACAGTTGAATAAGTTAATGTTTTCTCTTCTGGGCTTGATGAGTAGCTGGCTAGCTTCTGAGATACACCCTCCCTTCTAGCAACCATATCTGCTCTGTAGTTTATTTGTCTTTCTACAGGGAATGAACAGGCTTGTGATCTGGAAATATCTTACTTGTACAAAAAAGTAAGTTAAAAAGATGATTATCAGTAAAATTTGTGCTACTTGCTACATCTGGAAAAGAATGTCAACAACTCAGAACATGTATCATCCTTCAACGAGAATTGCAGAGGTTGTAAAACCTGTTTTGGAAGAACTGTACACCTGCAACCACTTGATTTTATGTAAGAAAATACTGGAAAAGCTTTACTGTATTAGCCTGCAGTAAGCAGCTGAGGCCAGGGGTTATGGCAAATTCAAAATGCTCTTAACTGCATCTCCTGTCTATGTACACATGCTATTTGTGCTGAGACCTTTACCACACCCACCTAGATTGGCTGAGGACATTGGCTAGGAGGTACTTCAGTTAGGGAATCAGCAAACATGATGTAATTGCTATATCAGCCAGCATGATCCTAACTAATCATGTCCGGTTCCCAAAAGTAAGGTAAGTCTGCTGGGGTCATAAATGCACTGTTTCTTCAAACCGGATTCTAAGCCTGGAGGGAAAAGTAGATTTAACATTTGGCTGTTCTGTCCTGCTTACCTCATTGGAGGCTTCATTTCTTCCATTTACCTAAATGCTTGTTTTTTTTTTTTTTTTTTTTCTTTTTTTACATTGATCAGCAATAGTATTTGAAGCTTACAAAATCTATTTACTTTACATGTGCCTCCCTTCTGCACAATACTCAGCTCATGTTTATTTATTTATTTATTTATTTATTTATTTCCTTTATAAGAAACCCTGACGCGAATACCAGTTGGTTTAACCACATCATGTGCATATCCCTTAAAAAGAGCTCGTTGTTTTACTCACAGTAGCAGCCGGTACAGTTCTACTCATTAATTTCTGAGTTTTCATTTATAGTTCCCCTGCACCTATTCAGTGTCAGCTACTCTTCCTATATGTAGATCTCTGTCCCAATTCTCCATAAGCTGGTCCATAATGCCACTCGTGGTAAATCAAAACAGGTAATCCATGCTTCTGGGCATTCAGTGCAGCAGGGTCCAAGGCCACAGAATGTCATTCTCTCATTAAGTAGCTATTACTCCTCTGGGTGTCTACACCCCCCTTTACATAAAATGGCATCACATTCTGAGCATGTCTGAGGTATGCTCAAGGAGTCAAGGACTCGGCGTATTGTACTGCTGATTTAAGGTTTGAAGGTCATCACTAGCTCTCATACAAAGACAGGAGCTTGACATTACACTGCATTACCTATTGCCCTGGTGACATGCCAACTTTGGAATCAGACAAAAGCACCACAGGATGCTTCTCGCTTTCTCTTTTTTCAATTGTTCATTTGGAAAAATGTCTTTATTTGGCTTACAAAAAGTGTAACCTGGATTTTGCAGGGTTTAATCTACAGACATGCATCAGCTCTGGGAATGGGTTAAGTAGATAAGATAATGCCTGATGTATAGTGTAGACAGTCCATATACTGTATGGCATATACCATATGCACATGCCATCTTCAACTCATAATTTGCAAACAAATAAATAATAAGATTGCACTCATCCTACATTTTGTTTGTTCTGTTATACTGTGCTGACTTCCCTCCTGTCACAGGAGTTTACTCTGTCGTCATTAACTGTCCACCCACTTCAAAGCCAACATGAATCCACTTCTTTGCTTGAGTCTGGCCCTCCTGGCAAACTTGCTCCTTATTTATGCCAGCATAAACTGTGCTGCATTATGCCTTCCACAAATCATTACAGGAATGACTAAACTATCAAACAAGTGTCTCTCTTTTTTCTTTGTAGATTATTTGATGCTATCTCTTATACCACCACAAACAAACTGTTTATATATCCCTGCCTTTATGTCTGTTCATGTATTACAGATGTCAAATTATTTAATATTTTAATTATTTTATAAGCTCTCAGTTATAACACTCTGTATGCTTCTCTTAATAAATGCACAGAATAACTCAAAACTAGTTATCAGTCACTCAGTAGGTAACATACTCCCCTATGATGCTGGAAAGATCAGAGTGATGTAGCGTCTAATGCATCATCAGCTGCTTGGATTCATGTTGATCCTGCAGTGCACCATAATGGGGGTGCGATGCTCCTGAGCTGCTATCTTTTCTGGGAGGCATTAAGCCAAGGTCTCATTTGCCTGACCTACTGGTAGCTTAAGTGAGTTTAAAGGATCTTGCTTTACTTATCTGAAAGAGGAGCTTTTATTATAATTGCTTCAGAGGTTCATTGTTCATAGGTAAGTACTAGGCTGGCTGCCCTTTTAGGTCATTTAAAGTTCAGCCAGGCCCCCTTTTTGTGCTTGAATTAACCTATCCCATTTGGAATTACATTGATCTTGCCCATCTCATGGTCAATAATTATATCTTACCTCTTGTGAAAATCACTGGAATTATACCATAGATAATCTGAGGAGATGCAAGCATGGAATAAAGCATTTGGGAGCTGTCGCTGTCCATTAGTAGTACAGGAGACAGCCCTAAGATAAATTTTCTATTACTCATCCATAGATCCAAATTGCACTTGAATATGGACAGGGATGTGCTTTGCTTTACATGGATGGGGAGTCTGTGAAATATACCTGTCCCTCTAAATCATTCTGCTGATGTTGCAGAAAAGGTTTAGATCCCTATGTGATGCCCGTGCACTGGCCCAGCAATCAAGGAGCCTCAATCCTCACAACCAACACCAGTGAGGGGCTTCCATATAGGGAAAGGATAATAAATACACACACAGTAAAGTACAATTTCCCTTAAGAGTACACAGAGCTCACAGTCACTCTGGGGCTGTTTTTTCCTTCTCTCTCTCTCCAGGTCCCCAATATGACTCACCACTGGCATAGCTATAGGGCCCAGATCTCAACCTAGTGGGCGAGCTAAAACCTCCAGCACTCTCTCTGTCCAACCAGTACTTTGAGTCCTTGCCCAAGTAGCTGACACACACACACTTTGAGCTAAGAGTTACATACAACCACACAGATACTCCTGGGGAAGGCTGGCACATGTTCACCAACTGTGCCCCTTTTCTGTCCAGTCTAAATGGTAGTACCAGCTGCCACCACCTACTAATATCAGCTACTCAAAGGCCCTTCTGAAAGGGTGTCCAATTATTACTGTGCAATATTATTATCCATATGGTAAGTGTGACTGAACAGTCAAGGCTTATTAGAGTGACTTGGTACAGTATCGCTATATACATGCAATGTACTCTAAAGCTTAAATTAACTCTATATAAAACAGCCACAGTTGAAAGGTTTTAAAATATTTAATAATAAATAATAAAAACACAAGACAATACTTCTTACTATACAGTGCTAGTCAAGAGTTCAGAGATCACAGAGAAATACTTAAAATAATACAGTAACACAAGTTCTGACATCACAGCAAAACAAACTAGTCTAATCTTCCTATTTCCTAGCTATATCTAAGACAAAACAGTTTTAAATAACTTACATATAAAAACAGGCAGTGCTGGTGATGTTGGATGTTCTACAGACAAAATGCACTGAGCTCTCTGATTCTCTCTCTTTAAATTGATAACACAGAGCTGCTTCAGATGACATCATTCTTCATACTTCTCTGGTGTTCCCAGGCTAACAGAAACTACATTTACAGTCTTTACACCTGGTCAGAAACCAGAGCAATAAAGGACATTTATACATGAAAATTCTAGCCATTAACTCTGGTACTAAAACAATAGGCAGGATGCCTCCCTCTAGACATATCGGCTCTGAATTATGACAAAGACAGTCATAAAATGCTTGACTTAGCTTTCTTACAGCAGAGTGCACTGTTGTTACATTTTTACAGTTCAATATCCAATGCAGTCTTTTCACATTTAAGAGAACAAGCCTGTGGCTTACATTAATATTTACAAATGACAGAATTATCTACAAAATTATATCTGGCTAGGCTGGCAGCCTTCACCCAGCTTCACACCCTAGAATAAGTGTTTTGATGCCATTTAGCTTATTTATGTGGAGTAGGTCCACTGGTATTGGGTCAGAGGATGCCTTGTATGCCAGACACAGGTAATCTCTTAGCAGTCTGTAGGATACCAAGTATAGTGGCAGGGCTTTGAGTCCATCTATGTTGAACATGCTGTTTAGGCCTTGTATCCTTTTAGTAAGGCATCTCTATGGGTGTTTCAGTTGTTGCATGTGTCTGGACAGATACATGCCAAAGGGGCATTATACTCAGTAATTGGCTTAATGAGGGCTGAGAAAAGTGGGGGAGGAAGCAATGATACTTTTAGATCTAGACACAATCTGTTTGTTTATAAGATGAGTAGTATAGACATGCTTTCTTATGCCAGTGAACACGTGTTGGTCAAAAGTTGGATCACTGCCCATATAAATTCACAAATCATGAACAACTGGGTCAACTCTTAGAGGTGTACTGTCAAGTGTGGTTGTTCCCTGGAGAAGAAGACATCCCAAAGCATACAATAATGCATTTCTGGCATTTAGGTTCAGTCCATGATTTTGGCACCATTTATTTGTTTGGGACAGATCTTCTTGCAGGATGGCTAAGTCAGTTAGGGATTCAATGAATGCTGGTAGCTTTCAATCATCTGCAAACTTAGTCAACCAGAACCCTTAGGTATTAGCTTTTATTTTACAGAAGTATATACCACACAGGAGAGGTTCCAGCATTGAACCCTGGTGACTCCACTGATGACTTGTCTCTTTCTACAGGTGTTTTTCTTATCTTGATGTCCTGCATCCTATCTGTGAGGCAACTGGCAATCCATCAGATGGGGAATTGTTTGATTAAAAACAAACTTGCATTATTTGTCACAGTTTTGTAATAGAAGGAATTTCCCCAGTGGCATTAGTCAATATGACTACCACATCACACATCTCTTAAAACATAGGCCATACCTAATGGGACTAGCCCATTCAAAATGTAGAGAGAGATATAGATAGACTGATAGATAGATAGATAGATAGATAGATAGATAGATAGATAGATAGATAGATAGATAGATAGATAGATAGATAGATAGATAGATAGATAGATGAATAAATGCATGCATATGCACATGCATGCATTTCAGAAATTTGGTATGCTATTTTTGGCTTTTAAAGATTTCTAAATTCCAGTGTCTACATCATATGTTTAATTGTGATTTTTAGTGCTTTATCTTACACACCTTAGAGTTCTTTAATTTGTCTAATATATCCTAAGGGGAATGAGAACCCCTACCATACTTTGCTGTATGATAATATCTATCTAGTCCTTAAAATGTTGCTCTCATCCTGAAAGTAGCCCTACTGTAAATAGGAAGAACATATATAACATTAGGGAACAGACTACATCAATACAATGTATTGTGCTAGGAGACAAAGCCAGAATGTAAAACAAGAAACAGAGATAGATTCTATGTGGGAAAATTCAGTTTATTTCATATACACACACACTCACACACACACACACACATATATATATATATATATATATATATATATATATATATATATATATATATATATATATAATATATATATATATATATATATATATATATATATATATATATATATATATATATATATATATATACACACACACACATATATATATATATATATATATATATATATATATATATATATATATTCTTTATAGTACAATAGAGAACACTGAATGAGATATTACTCCATACCCTGTACCCAAAGAGTAATACCCTTTTGAAGACAATAGATGAAATGTTATATATTGCAAAAGTTATACTGAAAAAAAAACAAAAACTACAGATGTCCATACACTCACAACATGAAATTTATTGTATAAGTACTTTCATCCTTAAAATCATACTGGGCTTTCTCAGATATCTATCTGTATGTGAGGAAATCCAGTATAATTTTAAGGATGAAAGCACTTAAACAATAAATTTCATGTTGTATGTATAAGGGCATCTGTAGTTTTTTTTTTGTGTAATTTGTGTCTGCAGTTTGGTGCTGTGGTTATCTTATTGATAAGTTAGACTGACAAAGGTCTTCAGAAATGCATAAAGGGAGTTGAAGTGCAGTCAGCCAGGTGATCCAGGATAAGAAGTAGGAGACCAGCTGCACAGCATCCCTGTAAGTTTAGTTTATAACACCATGGCCTATCTAGTCCCATTCATCAACATCCATTTCAGTGATGCAAGAAAATGGGGTGGAGAACACACAAATAAGATAATGTTGGACTTGCACTTCCCCATAGAATTTATAACAAAAAAAAAACAGCTTAAAAGCCTAGAGAAATAACTTTAATGAGCAAAGTCAAATATTCAGTAAGCGCTTTTGTCCACACAGTAAACTTCTATAAACTGAATAAGACTGATAAAACACATCTTAAATAACCAAACACAAAATCATATGATTTTAAACACATCCAGTAATAATTCTTAATGATTTAACCTTTTACACTTCAAATATGCAACTAAATCTTCCTTGTTATTTAAGCCTGGAGGATAACAAGCATCCGCTTTTACTTGCCACTGGTATTCTATCCATCCCAGCTCATCCTCAACATTTAATTTTGTTTCATATCTTTCTATCTGATCTAACACAATACATTTCAGATCACCTTTACATTCACCTGTCTTATAATGCGTGCTTAATGCAGTCTTCTCATTACCTGCCAAAATAGCATACCTGTCTTCATCAATTCTTTTATATAATTCCATTGTTGTGTGCCCTATATAGAAGGCACCACAAGACATGCACTTAGCCAAATAAACAACATATTTGGATTTACGTGTATATGTTCCTTTAATTTTGACTGTCATATTTTTAACCGTTACTTCTTCCACTCCAGTGTAAAGATAGTTTAGTTACAAAAATTGCAATTATAACACTTAAACATACCTCTCTTGCTCCTTACTTTTTCACATAAGGTTAATTTTGATTGAAAGTAATTTTTAAAAATTAACTTAGAATTATTTTTTAAATTTTCTAATTATTAGTTATAATATCCCTAATAGCTTTAGCATCTACACTATTAGTAATTTGCATAGACAAATTGTAATTCCTTGTATTAGGCTTAACACATTGTAAAAAGCCTTACTTTCTCATATCACATACCTCAGACCATTTTTTCTTTAACTATCTCAGCTGGATATCCAGGACTAATAAACTTCTTACATAAACTAATCCTGTCAATCATAATACTTTTGTCATTTTTAGTAAGCCTGTTTGCTCTCATTAGTTGTCACTTGACAATGTTGGCCTTAAGTTTTCTTGGGATGCATGCTAGTATAATTTAGATAAGGATTATTTTGTGCATCCTTTTTATATATCTTAGAAATAAGCCTATTTTTTTTCTTTGAAAACTGTCACATATAAACACTTGATACTAAAACAATCATTGTCCTAAGTAAATTTCAAATACAAATTAATGTTGTTAATATAATTATAAAATTCTTCCAACATCTCTAGGCTTCCTCTCCAGACTAAAAACACATCATCTATAAAACATTTATAAATTAAGATATAGTTGGAAAAAGTACTATTAAAATGTGAACTTTTTCCCAGCTGTGCATGAAAACATTGGTGCAACTGGGAGCCATTGTGGCCCCCATAGCTACTCCATTAGTTTGGTAATACAGTTTTGTATTGTATAACTTAAAATAATGTCTACAGTTTCCATTATTAACTTCACTGTAACATCAGAAAAAAAGCTTAAAGTTCATCAACTCACACCTCACTACATCCATTCCTTTATTGTTAGGAATAATGGTGTATAAAGAGTAGATAATTAACATGACCAAAAAACATCAGTATGACAAACAGTAAACATTCGATTTTAGTCATAAAAACTACTCAACCCAACCACTTTTTCTAAATGCCTACTTATATTGCCACTCCTTTCATTTTGCTTTTGTTTCTAGCCACAATTGGTCTAAGTGGGGGATTATCTACATTTTTATGTATTTTGGGTAGCCCAACAATCCCACTCTTTTTCGGATTCTCTACCCTTAAAATATTTTTGATATCTTTTGTAATCCTCCCACTGTTACACCAATCTTCTACAAAAACTTTATAAGTGAATAAGCTTTTTTAACCTCTGAAAAGGAACACGTTTATAATAATTAATATCAGACAATAGTTCATAAATCTTATCATAATAATACATTCTGTTCAAAACAACCAAATGCATTGCCTATATCTGCCTTCATGATAATAATATTCACATTAATAACAAAAACATTAAAATTTTCTCATTGTCAGACATTAAAATAATTATTTGCAGGCTTATTGTTGACCACCATTGTTACTTTTTATAGACACCATGTAAAGAACCTTGTGATTTGAATTTCTATTAGTATTTTTATTTTATGTACTGTTATCAGTGTAATAGTTATATGTCAAATTTAAAAAATGATGTAATCTTTCTCGGAGCTTTTCTCCCCAGGTCTCTGCTGAAAGCAGGCTACTAAACCAGTCGAACACTACCTGGTTAACAAATGAAAATAAATAAATAAATAATTTCAATCAATTGCATCTCAGTCCCTGTTGAAAATAACTGTAATTCAATTTTCAAAGGTAGATTGTAGATGCTAAGCTTGTGAAAATCATTCAACATATGAACGTCATACTAGCGAGAATATTTTAAGTTCAATTTACAAACATAGTCTCTCAAACAATTACTAGTGTCACACGTGTCCTCTCTTTAGGCAGTAACAAAATTCCATCCCTTACTTAAAACTCGACAAGCAGCATCTTCTAAAAACAAGGAAGGATTCATATTAAGGTCATTTCCAAGTTTCTCTAAAATGGCAGTCTATGCTTCAATGAATACTGTCTCAACAAAGTTATACTTAGCCGATGTATGCATATAGAAGCACACAGTCTACTTCCAAAGTACCAATGATACCTGTATCAAGGTAAGAAAAAATACAGGAAGGTAGTTTCTTGACATAAATAATGCAGTGGGGTGTAATTAGACCTTGCCCAGCCTTTTGCAGTTTGCTCTGAACTAAGATGGTTTGTTTGATTACACTATATTCTTACCCATTACGAGAAGTTATAGAACAGAGATAAGCAACTCCAAGCACACATGATGAAGCACAGCACTTGGGTATATTTTGCTTGACACGTTCCTGGCAGCCATCATGCAGGTGATATCATGATTCTTGGCATTATAAAGTATGTCAATCGAGACTTCCAGCTGGTTTTATAAGGGTCTTAAATGGTCAGTACCAGTATACCATTCACCAACTGTAGAGATCCTCATGAATTAGTTACCATAGCAACATAGTGCTGCTACTTATGGAAGTAACTAGGAATGCAGGCTGGGGGCAAGAAGAGGCAACTGGGAGAGTGTAATTTTAATGTTGTATTTCTTATTAGATTTACTGGAGACATGACTACTTGGTACAGTATAGTCAGTAGTACAGTTCTGAATAAAGATATGTGGAAGTCATACAATATTTAAAATCCAAAAACTCCAAGGAAAGGGTGCCACAGAACCAGGAACCAATAAAACCACAACAGGCACCCAAAGAGGCAGAAGGTAATAATAAAACACGAGCCTGTTGGTGTAAGCAACAGCAGGTTTAATCACAAAAAAACGCCACACAATACAAAGCGTTTTCGTCCACCAGACTTCCTCAGATGTAAAATGAAAGAATAAAGGCTGTGCCTCCTTATATACCCCTCCCAATCTAATTAGTAGTTAAAACAATTGTTTAACTGACACCAATTAAATCCGGTAACTAAAATATTCATGACAACCTACCAACTTGCCACAAATACAGATGAAAGTAGATAAAAACATGCACATTTTTTAAAAGGACTTTAAAATAAATATATAAATACTAAAACCATCACAATGTGTTGGACAGATAAATAAACTTGAATCAAAAACCAACAAAAGGAACTTGCAAAACAATATATATACTTATTTTATAGTTTTGCAGCTCTCATTTTTAAAATGGGGGCAATGGATATGTATTCATTCAGCCCTGGGAATCTATTGGCTTCCAATAACAACTGCCAAAATATTTCTCTCACCTCTATCCTATTTTCCCATGGGCCCCCCCTCACATCACATTGCACCTTCTCTACAACAAAGAAGCTCCATTTTGCTTGGGGACATGTCAGTGTATGTTTAAACAAGGCATTTTTAATATCTTCGACTCTAATAGCATATAAATGCTTATAAATCCTCCTTTTGAGTTTACGAGTAGTTTTTCCAATGTAAAATGCACCACAGGTTTTACATAGGGCTAAATAAATCAAGCCTTCGCTATTGCAGTTGGAAAAACTACTACTCTGAATCTGATGGTCTCTTGACAGGATGTATACAGAATCCTGTCTAAGTATATATGGGCATTGGGCACATGCCCCACATTTGTAGGTTCCCAATTTCTTACATGAAACAATTGAACCATTATGCTCCAGCAAATCCTTGAGGTTCCTACCTTTTTTATATGTAAATCCTAGGGTGTTGGTAAACAAAACGTCCAAATCTGAATAACACCTAAACCTGCTCCAGTGTTGAGTAATAATGTTTTTAACCCTAGAGGTATTCTGATTATAAAACATCACATAGTTACCCCCAAGGTTTCTTGATTTCATCCCTGGTAACGTCACCCCTGGTTGTTGTGTGGTACCCTGCACATTTATTGGTACTATCACACTTGTATCTCCTGTTCCCAAAATAGAGGCAAACCTATCCTTTCTCCCATTCTTTACTTCCTCCAAAACCTCATCAATTAAATAGTTAGGATACTTCCTAGATATAAACATTTCTTTGACTCTCTGACTTCCGACTTCGAAGTCAGAGTCAAAAGAGGTCATCCTACAACTACGGACAAATTGTCCCTTGATAATACTTCTCTTCTGTTTAAACGGATGGGAACTAGTGAAATATAGGTACGAGTTAGAAAACATTTCCTTTCTATATACATTAGATGTAAACTGCTGCCCTAGGATGTCTTTTTTAATAGTGACGTCCAGAAAGTTCATATAGTCATGTGTAATACGGGAAGTAAATTTCAAAAAATTAGTGGTATGGTTTAGATAGTCTATGAATTCTGTTAACTTTTCCATACTACCTCTCCAAAAAATGCAAATATCATCCAGGTAACGTTTGTAATATACCCAATATTGTGCATATTCAGACTGGAACACAAACTTCTCTTCCCAAACCATGAGCACAATGTTGGCATAAGTAGGGGCACAACTTGCCCCCATGGCCACTCCCTGGATCTGTTTAAACAACTCACCCTCAAAAAATATAAAGTTGTGTTTCAATACCAAATCCATCAACTCTGTATAAACCAGAAAAGTATTGTGGTCAAGTTTTCCATGTTGGTGAATGGCATCCTGGAACCATTCTGACCCTGTAGAGTGTGGAATCACATTAAATAAATCCTGAATATCAAGGGTTACAAATATTAAGGAATCTGAATACATGTTGCTATTAATGCTTCTCAAAAATTCCCAGGAGTCCTTAAGTATACCATTGGCCCTAACCCAAATATCTTTTAATTTTATATCCAAAAATTTGGCCAACGGATGGGTTTTAGTGCCATTGGCTGCCACAATGGGTCTCAGGGGTGGATCCTCCACACTTTTATGTACCTTGGGTATCCCGAAAATAGCAGGGATATGGGGTCTGTCCACACTGAGATACTTAAAAGTGTCCTGGTTTATAAAATTGTCATTCAGCATGTCCTGTAAAACCAAATCAATCTTATGGTATGCTAAGTTAATCTCATTCTTGGATACCCTAACATACCTGTTGGTATCATTAAGCATATCCATCATCTTACTGGAATACAAAATACTGTCCATGAAGACCACCCCTCCACCTTTATCGGGTTGCATCACCCTCAGGTATCTATTTTCTTGAATGGATTTGAGAAGTACCTTTTCTTCTCTAGTCATGTTAAATTTACCATGCCATCCACCCCTATAAACATTCCTGATTTCTTCTTCGACCTCCCTTTCAAAATTTTTTAGCTGGGGGTGAATAGGGGGATTATAGGTACTAGGTCTTCTAATACCACTATTAGTACCACCATCCTGTTGCCCCTGAAACATAATATCTAAATTCTTTTTCTGTAGAAAAATCCTCAAGTCTATTAAGCTGTCCACTAAATTACCCCCTGTAGAGGGGATGAATTTAAAACCTTTTGAAAATAAAAGAAAATGTTTTCTGTCAATCTCCTCACTGCTGTAATTGTAAATTTTAAAGTCATGTAGGGTGTGACATGGTCCATCCACAGTAATATTCCCTGTACTCCATTGGTCCAACATGATAGCTAGCCCCCCTTCCTGGCTACCACTCTTAGGTTCATAGGTTCATAGGTTCATGGGTTCATACTAGGCTATCTGCCCTGGGGCAATTATAAGCCTAGCCCGATTCTGTATGGCTTACGCCACACCTTGATTTGAGTATACTGTGCCCTTTTTAAGGTTTAGTTTACTGTGCCTCTGTCTAATAGTGACACGGGAGTAATCCCTGGGACAAACCTACGATCCCCCATCCACTTATCGAGATTCTTCTTGAAGAGATTCAGTGAGGTGCTCTGCCTCACATGAACTGGAATTCTATTCCAGAGCGAAGGGAGCCTCTGGGTTATGAACCTGTCCCTCCAGCAAGTTCTATTTATTTCTGTGCTCAGGTTCAAGTCCCTCGGCGTGTGGCTCTCAGGGATTTAGATTTACTGAGGTGGAGCATGTCCATTAATTCTGGATTTGACATAGCTTTGTATGTCAGGTATAGATCGCCTTGAAGTAGGCGGTATGCAACTGAGTAGAGCTGGAGTTTTTTTAACCGAGCAGCATATGGCATCTGTTTGAGACCCTTGATCCTCTTGGTGAGATACTTTTGGGGTCTTTCTAATTGCTGCAGGTGTCGGGTAAGGTACATCCCAAAAGGGGCATTGTATTCTATGATGGGCCTGATGAGGGATGAATAAAGGGGCACAATTACATCTCTTGATCTAGATGTGAAACCCTTCGTGATGAGGTGGGCTATGTAGAAGGTCTTTCTAATCACTTTGGCAATGTGGTTTTCAAAGGAGAGATTGCTATCAACTTGGGTCCCCAGGTCCCTAATAACTTTCTCTGTACTTAATGGGTTTCCGCCTATGTGGTAATTTGTGGGCACATTGTTTTGCCAAAGGGTATGACTATACATTTTTTGGCATTTAGCTTTAAACCATGGTGCTGGCACCAGTTATCTGTCTCTGTGAGACCTTTTTGAAGGATGTTTGTGTCAGCTGGAGAGTTGATTATGGTGCCCAGTTTGCAGTCATCTGCGAACTTGGTGAGCCATAGTCCTCCCACGTTTGCCTGTACCTCGGAAAAGTATATACCGAACAAGAGTGGTCCCAGGACAGAACCCTGTGGGATGCCACTTGTGACCAGTTTTGAGTCTGACATGGCTCCAGCAACTCTCACTCTGTGGATTCTGTCTTTGAGCCAGTTTGCGACCCATCTTGTGACATAGGGGTTTATATTTAAGCTGGATAGCTTATCTATGATGCCCGAGTGGGGTATTGTGTCAAATGCCTTTGCAAGGTCCAGATAGGCTGTGTGGACTACCTTCCCTTCATCTATGGCTTTGGTGATGGTTTCAAAGAAGTCAACCAGGTTCAAAAGGCAGGATCTGCCCTTGACAAAGCCGAACTGGGTAGGATCTAGTGTCTGTAGGTCCCCAGTGTCTTTGTTTATGAGCTCCATGATGATCCTCTCCATAGCCTTGCAGACTAAGCTAGTCAGGCTTATGGGGTGATAGTTTCCAGGGTCCGTAGAGGCTCCACCTTTGTGGAGTGGGACCACTGTTGCTGTACGCCATTCTGTGGGCACATATCCTGTAGTGAGGCTGAGATTGTATAGCTGTTTTATTTGAGGGATTAGTTCCTCTTGTAGTTCATGTAGGATGCAACCTGGGATGCCATCTGGTCCCATGGAAGCAGTGTTTTTTGCTTTGGAGAGGGCAGCCTTCACCTGAGCATCTGAGATGTTTGGGAGGCAGCCCTCTGCTGGGATAGATACTTGCTCTTTTGGGGGGGGGGGTTTGCACTGAACCTGTCTGCCAGGATATTGGCGATGTCTGTGGGTTCAGTGTATTTTTTGTCATTTAGAATCAACTCAGAACAAGTCTGGGAGTTGCATCCCAGGTTTCTAACATAACTGAAAAAAGCCTTATGATTGTCTTTGGTGTCCTGTGCAATTTTTCTCTTGAAGCTGGCCTTGGAGGATTTTATGAGGGATCGTAATTTTTTGCTAGTACTGATCAGAGATGCCTTCCCTATTAGGGATTTTGCTCTATCATGTAGTAGCTTCCTCCTTCTGTTGTACAGTTTATTTATGGCAGGGTCCACCAGACTGGATGCCTGCCTTTGGATGATTGGGTCTTGGTTTTGTTTGGGATAGCATGATCCATGCATTCCTGGAGATGTCCGTAGAATGCATTTATATAGGATTCTGCAGTTTGGGCTGTAGTTTCCACTGGCCCTGGGGCCTTGAAGGATTCCACTTCGGTTTTGAGAAGTGAGAAGTTCACTTTTGAGAAGTTTTTCACTGTGGTTTTCTGGGCTGGGGGTGGGGTCGGGATGTGGACATCCAGTGAAATTAATTTATGGTCTGATCTTACCAATGAGGGATATACTTCTGGTGTGGAGCATAGAGTCCCCATGTTGGTAATGATCAGGTCTAGTATGTTGTCCCCTCTTGTGGGAGTGGTGACTAGTTGTTCCATAGCATTTGAGTTTATAATTTCCAGGAATCTTTGGGCTAAGGTGCTTGGGCTTGAGTAATGCTCCCAGTCAATGTTTGGGTAGTTGAAGTCACCCAATATAATGGTGTTCGGAGAGATCTTCATGTTCTCCAATGTTTTCAGGAAGGCCGAATGGGATTCCTGACTTTGAGAGGGTGGTCTGTAGGATGCTATAAACTGAAAAGCAGTCTTGCCCACTGTTAGTTGCACATGGATGGTCTCCGATACTTTGTGCAATGCCACTAACCTTGAGGTGTGGATAACCTTGATAAATATGGAAACTCCCCCTCCTTTTGTGGTTCGGTCCGGGTTTTGGGGCCGAAAAGCATGATACGAGGTATAGCCTGGTAGTGCTGGGGTGCTCTCTGGAGCCTTGAACCAGGTTTATGTCACTGCACAGATATCGATGTTCTCCATACTGAGGAGAGCTTCGAGTGCGTGCATCTTGAGGTTAAGACTTCTGGCATTTAGCAGCATTACCCTTAGTTTCTTCTTCCTTGTGCTGTCTATGGGGTGGGTTTGACTTTTGAGCCTTGCCTAAAAAAGGCACTATGGGGGTGGCAAGAGCCTTTACCAATATCCGAAAGCCCAGTGGTGACAGGTGCAAGCCGTCCCTAGCGAAGCAACGTGGCTTGTCGAGCATGTCATCCCAGGCTGACAGACACTGGATCCCCTTTGAATGACACCAAAATTTTAGCCAATTGTTAAAATCGATCATTTTGTCTTTGTACTGTGGCATCATTGTAGGTGAGGGTAAGATGCTGCTCAAGGTCAGGGTCATACCAGCCTGGGCTACATGATCAGAGAGCTCCTCTATGTCTCTTTTCATGTAGTGCAGGGAGGTATCTCAGGTCATTCACACCAGCATGTACAATGACTGAGTCATATTTGTATTTGCTTTGGAGTGACCTGAGTGCTTGCGTTATGTGTCAAATCCTAGCACCCGACAGGCAGCTCACCGTGACCTTCTCTTTATTCAGCCTGTTGAGCGGGACGTCAGTGTGTCTGACAATAGAGTCACCTATAACAAGAGTATCAGGTGTGTTATTCAGCCTTAAGGGCTGTGGCTGCTTGGCACACTGACTTTGTGGGTTATGTGTTGTGTGTGTTTTGTTTTGAGGTAGCGTTTGCTTTGATGTCTGCTTTGGAGGTCTCTGTTGCTTAGGTAGATTTTTATTTAGAGCCACCAAGTATGTTTTTGTGTATTTATGTGTTTGGTTTGCTGATGTGGTGGGACTATGTGATACTGGAATTGTGTTGTGTGAGATTACCTTCTCCTCCTGACTGGTTACACCAGTTTTGAGATGAGAGAGCTCAGCCTCCAGTTTGGCTAAATAGTTGCATCTCTCACATATATTTGGACCTGTTTGGAGGAGGAGAGGGTTGTCCATGTACGTGAGACAGTTGTAACATTGCCTCAAAATTCCCAGATTCACCAGCTGGACTGGAGAGGAAACCATTGACTGACCTTTGGACATGCTAGAGTAACAGGGAAACTGAATTTAAGACGGACCAATAGAGGACAGGGTAATCGTAGAGAGTATAAGAGTAAGTAGTGCTTATGGTTTAATAGTGCTAACTTGTAGGATTACTTAACTGGACCAGTGAAGGGCCTTAGAATGAGAATATGGTGTTTATATTGAGAGATAGAGCAGTTCTAAGGGAAAAAGTGAAGAGCAGACTTTGTGGAGCCAGGAATAGTTTAAACCCAATTAGGTGGCGCTGATCCATTGTTGCGCTATGCTCAAAAGCGCGCAAAACCGCACAATAGAGGGTTTTAAGAGAGGAAGATGAAGGAGTTTTGGAATTGACCCAAAATGGCCAATAAAACTACAGTTTCAAGTCAGTAACCACTCCCACAGGGGCAGGCAGGCTGCTCAATGTTTTTCACTGCCACTGATCAACAGAGAGACTTTCCCTTAGCCCAAGCAAAAAATGGCCTCACAGAAACTTACAAACAGTTCAAGAACAGCAAGCCTGTAACTGAACTTTTTTAAATCTCAGAAAAGTGGGGAAAAAGCAAGATTTTTTTTTTTTTTTTGTTTTTTCAGAGATAGCAGAGGTTAACAAGTATCAACAAGTTATAACAGTGCAGTAAATGACCCCACACAAGAGTGCTAGGCCAAAGACAGATAAAATGCAAGTTTTGAGAAAAAAATGATTTTAAAAATAAGTGCAAACAGGAAATACAGTAAACAGCTCTAGGTTGTGCTCTAAATACAGTTACTAATGCAGAAATCAAATTTAACAAGCCAGAAAATGCTCAAAATAGGTGGCCGTTTGGGGGACCCCTGTAAAAAATTTTCTTTGGATGTTCAAACATTTAACATAGACCCTATAAACACATACACACACACACACACACACACACATATATATATATATATATATATATATATATATATATATATGTGTGTGTGTGTGTGTGTGTGTGTGTGTGTGTGTGTGTGTGTGTGGCAAGAGAAAAAAATCAGTTTCAGTTTTGACACTTGCTCCAGATCTCCCGATGTATAGTGTCATTTCTGGCATTGTTTGTGAAATTAAATTAGTTTTAATTTTAGGCAGGCATTGCTACTCTCTTACTTAATTAGATACACCTAATTGCCAATCATAACTCATAAATGTGAGTGATATCATGACACACACACACACACACACACACACACACACACACACACACACACACACACACACACACACACACGCAGTCGGGAGAAGGGAACTGCTAAAGAGAATGACATAGAAAGAAAGAAAGAATACTAAAGCAGGGAGCCTGAGGGCTAAAGGGAGAGACTCCTGAAGGAAAGTGTTAGACGGAGTCTCCACGGCCTGATGGGAAACCAAGTTCACTGGAAGGGAGCTCTACAAAATGTCTTAAATGATGTTATTCTGTGTTCCTAAGAAGCTGTCCTTTTGGATGCAGAAAGAGTACTGACTGTCTGAGAAATCCTTCTAGAAGCTGTTGTGTTGCATTTGAATAAACATTTTGAAAAAGAGTAAACATTGTTTGTTGAGAAGTGAAAGAAAAAGAAAGACAGATGCGTAATATATAAAACATTGCTTATAATTACCAAAACTTTATACTGTACAAAATTCTACAGTATACTATCTGAAACTACCTAGTGACGTGATAAAGTGTATGAGAAGCATAAATTAAAAGTTAAGTCTTCCTAATTAATTAGCTGTTAATATTGTGGAACTGCTATACTTGCAAAAAGAAAGGCAATCCCTTGAATTCAAAAAGGCTAAGAGTGATATGGAAGAACTACCTCAGAAGGTTTCCACATTGAGCTAAGCCTTTCTGATTGCTATACGACTGACATTTTCCCCTTTAAGGGGCCTTAGAGGACACAGCGATCCCATGGGCAAAGCTGCATGGTAATGCAGCAATCCCAGTGAGTGGCTAGTGTTAGTCATCCATGCGTTTTCCCTATAAATGTCCATGGCTATTGATTTAAATTTTAATTTAGAAGGAAAAAACTGAACGGCAGTCTCCCATTCACTCCTATGATACTACTCTCAGTGTAGGTAAGGTCACTAAAGATGGGGAGGGGGATGTGTTGCTGTGTGTATATGTGTTGACATATATGTCCATGTCTATAGGGGCAAGAATGAGGCTACATGAATGAGAGGGTGTGTGTGCACAAGCGTGTGTGTGTGTGTGTGTGTGTGTGTGTGTGTGTGTGTGTGTGTGTGTGTGTGTGTGTGTGTGTGTGTGTGTGTGTGTGTGTGTGTGTGTGTAGATGAGTATTTCAGTGCATGTGAGTGAGTGTGGCAGATCTTCTTTGTGTATGAGTGAATGTTTATGTGTGTGAGAGGATGTCTGGGATTGTACTGTGTGTGAGATTGTGAGTGTGTGTGTGTGTGTGTGTGTGTGTGTGTGTGTGTGTGTGTGTGTGTGTGTGTGTGTGTGTGTGTGTGTGTGTGTGTGTGTGTGTGTGTCTGAATATGTGCGTGCGTGTGCATGATAAAAGACAGTCCTCATGCACATCCCAACAACCAAATGAAAAAAATGTTGGATTGTATAGGAAGAGAGTCACCCAAATGGTCTATCACGGGTGTCATTTAATGGTCTAGTGTTTTATGGGATTAATATGGGGAGATATGATTTAAGCATAGTCCTCTTTAGTAAATCCACTTGCCACTTCCTGCACCAGATTAAGAGGTTTCTGCCTCATTCCTTTTCAATAAAAAAATTTGAATTCAACTGACGGATCATCTGCAAAGTTCCCAGCTGTACGAGGTAATACATTAAGTGACAGAAAGCAAGAGACAGGAAGCACAAAGTCGGGCTAATGTGACTGTGTGCACACATACCTGTGTGTGCATGTGTGTGTGTGGGGATGTGCGGGAGTGTGTGTGAGGGGATATAGAGGAGTATTTCCATGAGAGTGAGTGTGATAAGTCTTATTTCTGGATGAGTGAATGCAGTTGTCAGTTGCAGGATGTTTGGGAGTGTGTTTTGTGTGTGTGTGTGTGTGTGTGTGTGTGTGTGTGTGTGTGTGTGTGTGTGTGTGTGTGTGTGTGTGTGTGTGTGTGTGTGTGTGTGTGTGTGTGTGTGTGTGTGGTGCTCACTCAGGGGGCTGCCTTTACTAATATAATGTACTAGACACTAGGGAAGACCGGTCGCCTGGTCAACTCTGGCAGTGCAGTGTTTGATTCAGAGACATGGTAATGGGCCATTAATGAGGTCTTTCTCATTTTGGCTTTACCTGTCTTTGAGTCAGAATAATTGACTGACTTAAATTATGTAATTAATTTGTGTGGTTAGACTTTTACTGAATCCTAGGGTAAGAGAATTGTGCTGTGTCTTTATGGGGGGTTTACTCCAGCAATAATAAAAATTAGTTTCCTGTGGCAGTGGAAGTGGTTTGTATTCTTTTGGAGTTATACTAGAGGCTTGTAAGTTTTGCAACTATGTGAGTGGAAGTTATCTTGTATTCTAACAAGCTGTCCTCTTTGGTGTAGAAGGAAAACTGCCTGACAAATTCTGCTACAAACTGTAGTGAATAGCAATTTTTTTCTTGTAAGTACTGAACTATTTTAGTCAAAAAGATGAAAGTTTATCAGGATGCAGTATCCAGAAGTGTAATCTGTTTTGTTTTTTTGCATCTGAATGCTGTTTTTGTTGCTTCCCCACCTTATCTTATCCCTGTAAATACACTTGAATTTGGAATCTACACTGGTGACTGTTAGACTGTTTTCCTACTGTACACTGAACAATGTTACTACTGACTACATATGCTCTTTTAATGAAAAATGTTATTAAAATCTCAGTATTTCATTAAAATGTTTTACAGTGTTTGCAGTGTTGGTGTGACAATGGGGAAATTCTAAGAGGCCTGCTCCCCAAAACCTTTTGTCCCCACACATTCCCTTTAATTATGCTCACACCCTGGATTGGACCAGCTCTCGGGAAAGTATTATTTGTCACATTTTATAAGCAAACATATTCATTACTGAATGAGGTGTGTGAATGATATAATGTGTAATATCCTACAGTTATACAAATACCTTATTAAAAGTGAGGTGTGTGCAGCGTATAGTGAGTAATATCTTGCAATCACACATATATCTTACAGAATGTGAAATGTGTGCAGGGTACAGTGTGTAATATTTTACAATCACATATATATCTTGCAGAATGTGAGATGTGTGCAGAGTATGGTGGGTAATATCTTGCTATCACACATATATATTACAGAATGTGAGATGTGTGCAGGGTATAGTGTGTAATAATTTACAATCATACATATATCTTACTGAATGTAATGTGTGTTGGGCATGGTGTGTAATACCTTACAATCATGCATTATCCTTACTGAATGTGGTGTGTGCAGGGTGTGATGGGTAATATCTTTTAGTAATACACATGACTTATGCACTGTGATGTGTGCAGCATAAGATATGTTATCTCTTACAGTCATATATACCTCACTGAATGTGCTATGTGCAAGGCATGATGTGTAATATTTTACAATCATATATATATATCTTAGTGAATGTAGTGTGTGCTGGGCATGGTGTGTAATATCTTACAATCATCATACACTTTACTGAGTGTGGTGTGTGAAGGATATGATGTGCAATATCTTACAATCATATATATGCCTTACTGAACATGAAATGCATATGAGGTATAATCTACAATATTTTACAGTTATATACGTACCTTACTGACTGTCACATGTTTGCACGGTATGACCTCCAATATATTGCAGTCATATGTATACTGTACTGAATGTAGTATGTGCAAGTTATGATGCATATTATCTTGCAATCATACATACATACATACACCTTGCTGAATGTGGTGTGCTGGATATGGTGTATAGTATCTTACACTCATACATTATCCTTACTGAATGCGAGATGTGTGCAAGCCATGATGTGTAATATCTTACATCATACATACAACATACTGAATTTGGTGTATGCTGGGCATGTTGTGTAATATTTTTTAATCATACATATACTTTACTGAATGTGGTGTGTGGAATGTATGATGTGCAATATTTTAAAATCAGAACTGCACCATACTGAATGTGATGTGTGTATGATGTGATGCATAATATCTTACAATCATATATGTACCTTACTGAATGTGAGATGTGTTCAGGGCATGATCTGTAATGTCTTACAGTCATACATATCCCTTACTGAATGTGGTTTGTGCAGGGTATGATGTGTAATATGTTAAAATCATACATATACCTTACTGAATATGAGATGCGTGCAGGGTACAATGTGTAATATCTAAAAATCATACACACACTTTATTGAATGAGGTATGTGCAGAGTATGACGTGCAATATTTCACAATGATAAGTACACCCTACTGAATGGGGTGTGTGCAGGGTATAATATATACATCCTACTAAATGTGAGATGTGGGCAGTGTATAATGTGTAATATGTTATGATCATACACATGCCTTACTGTATGTGGTCTGTGCAGGTTAAGATATTAATTTACAATCATCCATATTCTTTCCAGAATATGGTGTGGGTACAGAGTGTAATACCTTACAATCATACATGCATCTAACAAATGGGATGTGTGCTGGGTATAGTGTGTTGTATCTAACAATCATACATATGCCTTACTGAACATGGTGTGTGCAGGGTGTGATGAATAAGAACAGCACAGGTACAATACTGATTAATGCAGACAGTATGCTTGGCATCTACAGACAGAGTAACCCATCCATGTCAGTCGAAGCATTTTGTCACTGGTGGAATTTAAACAGATGGTGCATATCTGAGCAATACTCCTTGGCAGGAAGTAGGTAAGTACTCCATGGCAGGAAGCAGGTAAGTCATATTTTACTCATGAGCACATTGTTTAGCAATGAGGGCATACAATTCCTATACTGTATAATATGCAGTAATCACTGATAACTAAGGTTACGGTTTTATTTATGAAACTATACAGGGTTATTCCCTTTGTCTTCTTTTATCCCCCCTAAGAAGATAAAATCACTAATAGCATTTTTGGGGAAAACAATGCAATCAAACCCTAATAGATGACACTTGCCAACAGGATAAATGATTAATATTTACATAAAGCCATCTTACGTTAGGCAGAGAAATAATACTGTGACAGAGCTGCTATGCCTTCCAGTCTTTTGTATGTTTGAACTAAGGGAAAAAAAGATGCACACAAAGCTTATACTTGGATAGGCTTGGTTAGAATTCATCACAGAGTAAGTAACAAAGAGTGGAAGTAGGTAGCATGCATTGTAAGACATTCTTTGTACATAATGAATAAAGCAATTTGGATAAAATAAAGCATGTAAAATAATTCAATGGAGCAAACTATTATGCAAAATGTGGTGTAGGTGTCTGCCATACAAATAAATCCAATATATAAGGTGGCTTACCTTTTACACTTATACTGAAAATCAGTAAAACGAAGGCACACATGATTTTTATTTATTATAACTCTTTTTAATCCCACTAGTTATGTGATGTAAGATCAGAAGTATCTGAGTTGTTAATACAGACAGGAGCATGGACAATGGAGAAATTCACCTACTCGACTTTTGTTTCTGCTAGGAACAGTGAAGAGGAACAGATGCGTAAAAGTGAGCACAACACTAGTGAATATCAAAGCTTTCCTTGTTATTTCACTCTGTTTGGCAGTTCCCAAATTCACTGATTGTTGGTTTGTGCTGATAGACTCAGAGGAAGTAGATGTCCTACATGAAATAGAGACAGGAAGTGTTGCAGGAAAGTGCAGGGAATAATATCTTGAAGCTAGGCCTGTAATTGGTCATGTTTGATTAGTGTTCTTCATCAGCAGGCAAAACTTAAATAAATAAAATAAAAACTGGTGCGTTCATCTTGAGGTGTGAGCCTGACCTAATATGAGTAGAAAGATGACAGCAGGAAATGCAGGAAGATATGTTTTTTTATGTGGCTTGTGTGACTTCCTGGCAAATGGCTGGCATACTGAGCCATAATGAAGTGGGAGTTGGCAGCCATCCTTGATGCAAACCATTAGATCATTGGATCATAGAATGTTACTCGGATAATGTCCCTAGAGCTTTTTTAAGCCTAGCAGTTCATGCCCCAATTTTCCTAATTATCAATGCCCATAGGCTAGAATGACTTTGGTATATGCCTGTGCCTTAGGGGATCTACACACTACCCTTGCCCATAGGGGTCACAAGTGACAAGCCAAGAGTGAATTTGCAATTTTCCATCCATTGGTCTAAAGTGCATTTGAATAAGGTTAGGGAAGAGCTCTGTTTCACATGAATGGAGAGTCTGTTCCAGAGAAGGTGCAATTTTTGAGACACGTACCTATTCCTCCAACATGTTTTGTTTATGTGACAGGCAAGAGTTAGATCCTTAGATCAAGTAATTCTAGTGCTGTTTGTTTTGCAAATGTGTACCATATCCATCAGGGCTCATAGCTTAAGCATTGTTCATCCATCAGTAGTCTGTAGGAAACCAAGTACAGGGACAGGGCTTCGAGGCAGTCTGCATAGTAAATATTATTTATACCCTGCATTCTTTTAGTGAGGAACCTCTGTGTCCTCTCCAGCTGCTGCAAATGCCTGGTTATATACATTCTGAAGGGTGAACTATACTCAATTATGAGGGCTGACTATAGTATAATAGAGCTGGATATTATGCCTTTACTTATAAGTTGCAGTATGTAGAAGGATTTTCTCACCACCATGGACACATGGTGATTAAATCAAAGTTTAGGTTACTGACAACCAGAGTTCCCAAGTCCCTTACCACTGTGTCTGCTCTTTGGGGAGTGTTACCAATGCTGTAATTTGCAGGGCTGATCATATTCCTAAAGGGTATAATTATGTATTTTATTACATTTGGTTTTAGGCCATCGCTGTAGTACCAGTTACTTGTCTGTGCCAGACCCTGCTGAAGGATATCTACATACTTGTGGGATTCAATGAATGCTTCCAGCTTGCAGTCATCATTACATTTGATCAGCCAAAGGCTCACCACATTTGTCTTGACTTCTGAAAAGTATATTCCAAACAGGAGAGGTCCCAGTGTCCAGTCCTAAGGAATACCACTAGTAATAGGCTTCTTGGTGGAGGTGGACTCCCCCACCTTAACTTCATGTGTCCTGTCTGTAAGCCAATTGACTATCCATCAGGTTACACAGAGATTTAAGACTAAATTTGTGTGCTATTGTGTCAAATGCCTTTGCCTGGTCAAGGTAGGCAGTATGTGCTAACTGCCCTCATCTATAGCTCTGGTGACTTTCTCTAAGAAGTCCACCAAGTTCAGTAGGCATGACCTGCCCTTGATGAAACCAAAATAGGATGGATCTAATGTTTGAAGATTTCTTCTGTTTTCATTAATCAGGTCCATGGGAATTCTTCCCATGGCCTTGCACATAAGACTAGTCAAACGTATGGGTCTGTAGTTCCTTGGGTCTGTTAATGGTCTGCTTTTGTGTCGAGGGATGACCATTGTAGTCCTCCATTCCCTACAGTAGAAACCTCTCTGGAGGTTGTGGTTGAATGCAGATTATAGTGGGCCTAACAGGTCATGTTTCATGCTGTTAAGGAAACATCATGGGATATTATCAGGACGCATTGATGCAGTGTTTCTATCTCTGAAGAGAGCAGTGAGGTCCTGTTCTTTTGTGATAGTTGGAGGTGAAATGGAAGGCAGTATTCCTAGGGGGGAATGTGGGGATTATGAGGGGTTGAAATTTAAGCTAAATTTATCGGCCAACAAATTTACTATATTCCCCAGATTGGTATAGGAAGTTCCATTTACTATTAGTTCAGCACAATGTTGTGTATTCCCTTTAAAGTTGCATAAATAGATGAAAAACACCTTATCATTATCCTTAGCCTGCAATGCTATTTTTGCCTCAAAGTTGACTTTGGTGACTTAATTATTCCCCTGAGTTGCTTGCTTAGACTGATGAGGGAGTTTTTGTTTTTTGTGCATAGCCCTTCCTATTTTTGGAAAGGATTTTCTTTGTTTAGTTGTGCTACCTATTTATACTGGGGGTCCGCCAAGGGAGCTTGTTTTTAGAGTTTATTTTGGTTGGGTACTGATGTTTTTATACAGTTATTTACATGCTTGTACAGGGTATACATGAACACTTCCCCATACGCTACTGTGTTCTCTGAATTTGGGAGGGGGTGGAATTTAGCAATGTCATTATTTAATAAGAGGTAGCTGGCCTTAGAAATGTTCTTAAAGGGTCTAAAATATGCTGGGAGCTCAGCCTTTATACTTATTTCAAGAGTGACTACTTTGTGATCTGGTCTGACCAGTGAGGACATTACACAAGGAGGGATGTAACATTTCCTCATATTTGTGAGTAACAGATCAAGGATGTTTGCTTCCTTAGTAGGAGTGCAGACTAGCTGTTTCAGGGAGTTTGCATAGACAAAATTCAGGAATCTGCATGTTAATAATTGTGTATGCATCCTAGTTTGTGGTAAGATAGTTGAAATCACCCATGAATATGGTGTTGGACTGGAATGTGAGTGACTCCAGTGCATTTAAGTACATGGTATGGTTATCGTGAGTCATAGACAGAGACCTATAGTTAGCAAGGATATGATATGGGACTTTACCGAAGGTTAGCTGGAAAGGAGTAGCTCAAGCATGTCATATTGTTTGACCAATCTTGAGGTGTGTTTACTTTTTATGTAGATTGAAATACCTCCATCGTTTGTCCCTCCTTGTGTGGTAGCTGGTCTAAATGTCTGGAAAGCATCATAACCTTGTACTGCTGGGGTCCCTTCTGCAGCTTTAAACTATGTCTCAGTAACTGCACAGATGTCAATGTTGTCCAGGATAAGGAGGGCCTACAGGGAGTAGAGCTTTTTTGGGGACTTCTAGCATTGAGCAATAACACCTTTAGTTTATTATGCATAGAATTTACTGTTGGAAGGTTGGTATATTACTATTGCCTAAAAGAGGCATTATAGGGGTGGAAAATGCTTTGGTCAATATTTGAAAGCCTAGTGGTGACAGATGCAGATCATCCCTGAGAAAGCAGAGTAGTGTGTGAATCATATAATCCCAAGCTGACAGATATTGGACCCCCTTTGAATGATACCAGTAACGTAGCCAATTGTCAGAGTCAATCATCTTCTGTTTATATTGTGCTGTCATTCCTGGAGAAGGTGGAATACTGCTCAGTTTTAGACTCATACCTGCCTGGGACACATAATCTGAAAGTTCTATCATGCCTCTCTTCATATAGTCCAGGGAAGGACATATGTCTCAGGTCATTTACACCCATATGACAGACTCATACTGATACTTGTGATTCAATGTCCTGAGTGCATGTGTGATCTGGTGGATTGCACCTGACAGGCAACTGCCTGTGACTGTCTGCTTGCTCTACCTGATGACAGGGCATCATTTGAAACAATGTGAGATGCGATTGTATGTGCCCTTGAAAGTATTGTCTTTGTGAAGAGTTTGGGTGGTTGCTGAGGGCAATGTATGGGAGGTCTTTGAGGTTTGGGTAGATTGCATTTAAGAACCTCAAAATATGTGAATGTATGTGTCTGATCCCTAGCAGGTGTGTGTTACTGGCAACCTACTTGGCACTTGCTTGGTATTAACAATGTCTATATGTGAGAACTTTGCCTCCAAAGACACAGTTTAATTAAATCTCTTGCGCATCATATTCATCTGCTTAAGAATAAGGTGGCTGTCAATAAACATGAGTCAACTGCTACATTGTAAAAAAATCCAAAGCCTGGAAACGCTGAGGTAAAATGCAGCGTTTATTCCAAACGAAAAAAAAATCACAAAGCTTTCAGGATCAACCCTTCATCAGTGAACTGTTAGTCTATCAATTTTCTAAGTTTGTAAGAGGAATATTTAAAAATTGTCCCTATTTTTGGGCCTTTATCCCACTTTTATTTATGACTTTGTCCAGATTTCTTGCTCTAAGAGGTTGAGAGGTATGTATAATGCCAGAGGGGATAAAAAAAGAGAGACAGATTACTTAATAGACCTCCATGATTTGTAGGACTGTATATATTATGAGTATAAGTAGTGCCAAGTCATGGAAAGACAGGCAGATATTTCTCATTGTCTTTAGATATATTATTGAATCCAGAATCACCATTTTAGATAATCTGCAGGATGCAGAATGATTTTACTATTACTAGATCTCCCACAGGCTGGTCCTACTGGGAAGAAGTGTGCTCTTGAGTGAAAATTGTGTTCTGAGGGGCATTGGGATCTCAAACAAATTTGAGACACCGGCTTACAAAATCTTCTCTGAGCAACACGTGTGAACCATCTTTTATATGAATGTCAGTGATTGAAAACATGAAAGGAGGAAGTCTTTCGGCTTTTCCCGGTTAGGGGTCGTCACAGCAGAACTCCAGTCCGCTAATGATTGGCAGTGGATTTTTACGGTGCCAAGTTGCCAGCCCAATGCCCAACCTTCAAAGAAGGCACATCCATTCGCACACACACCTACCTGTATGTCTTTAATGTCATGACCGCAGGGAGGACATGCAGACTCCACACAGAAGGCGCTCCAGCCGAGAATTGAATGGGAGAACCTCTTGCTGTAAGGCGACAACGCTAACTGCTGCACCACCCCACCCTATTGAAAACATGAAAGGAATTAACAAAAATAAAAAGCTGCAAAGAAATGCAATTCTTGGCTAAAACGGCACCAGCCAAGATAAGATAGTGCTTATGTAGAATTCCTCTCTATCAAAGCATAATTGTCAATATGAATAAATTACATTGAAATGAATTCCTCTGATAGACAAATGTAAACCAGCTATAAGACTTCGCAGTATCTCTTAGAACTGCCAGCTCAGCCTGCTACTATGGTAAAATTAGCATGAAAAGGTGACAGCAGACTGGAACAAGTGTCATACCCCGACACATGATTTGATGCATTGTAACAACAGAGAATGGCTCTTCTATTTTAAGTTTCATAAACATGTATTAATCAGTAATTTTCTATCTCTATTAGAAACATTCTTAAACTATATATATATATAAAGAATAAAGAAAAATTCAATACATGTTCTGTAAAATGTATATATATATATCTCCAAACATCAAAGGATAAGAAAATGTATATTACTTTTACTTCATATCTTGTCTATAGAATGAAGTGCAGGAACAGATGTGTATATACGTGCTGCATACTTGTTTATAGGAAATTCTTTTTTATTAAGCTGTTGTATTACTTTGTATGCTGCAAACTTTCATTAATTCTTAATCACTGAGTAGTAATAGCACAACAGATATTAAATGCAGCTGTAGTAACAATGAATAGTCTTCCTTATTAGAAAGATTCGGGAAATAATAATAATAATGATGTCATGATAAAGCAGAGCATCCAATGCTTGTGTCTGTACCCTTTACAAAAATAAACTGTCTCAGCAATACTTTTGAAAAGAACTGCATGACCAGATTAGGACACAGTGTTTGTCTAAAAAGGCAGGACTACATCGTTTAAGAGAGTATGAAAACCCTGCATCCACTTGTAGTCTTTGTCAGTTACGTGGGAATAAACTGTGCTGACCCAGCTGAAGTGTTTTTCTTGCTTGTTCTTCCTCTTGTTTGTTATTTTCCTCATAGATGCAGTGCTTGTACATAGTTGTGCAAAGTAGAAGGGCGAGTGTAATACAGCACGTTGTGGCACGGTGGCCACAATTTCAGAAATAGTTCATTGCAGTGGTGTAAAGGCTTTGACTTTGTTACACACTGATTTCTCTGTTATCTTTTTGTGGAGTTTTACATGGGGATTCACGGTACGGTGGAGGGGGGTTATACTTAGAATAACTGATGTCTACTACATTTCTCAAATATTGCATGCTGCTTTATTTGGTAGTATCTTTTCTAGTATAAATACATACCAGGGTGCAAACATAGGATAGGAAACATATAGATATGTGTATACATTTTCTGCAATAGATTCATACCATTTTCTCAATTCACCCATTCTTTATTTTAGAACACAGGCTTGTTAAGGGACTTTTGGATTTTAGGATAATGCCCAATCACACTAATAGAAGTTTTGGGGCATCCCCCCAATGCAGCCTTTATTGTCATGTGGTTTGAGGAATATGTCTCCAGGTTTGGCTTATTTTTCCGATCTTGGGAGTGGTGGGTCAATGTGAAAGCCATTTATAACTATATAAGTTTAATTTTGATATATTATTGCCAGGTCTCTACCACAAACATATTAGCAAAATTGCATAAGTTTGGCTTCTCTCAAGTATCAGTTGCATTGACCTTCCTATGTATATCTCCAGAAACTATGTAAGTTGCACTGTGGTATAAGAATATAAATTTAAGGAAATGGTAATAACCTGTTCAGCCATTAAAGGTCAGGAGGGAGGGTTATATCTCAAAGGTGTGCCGTTTTCTGACTTGGAAATAGAGGATATGTAGATTCGGTTTGAGGCTTTAAGGGATGGCTTTAGGTTGATGTTCACAAAGGAGAAGTAACTCCCAATCTGTAAGGAAGATATAGTGCACAAACGTCAGGCTAAGAGTTATGATTGGTAGAAACATTAGGTGAGATGTTATAATTGGTGGAAACATCAGGCTAAGAGTTATGATTTGTTGCCTCGGTTCCTGCACACACTGCCAGATTATAATGTGTTACCTGCAAACATCCAGTAAGACCATCAGCAAGCTGTTACAGTTCAGGTATAGCGCATACAGATGTACTGTTCTTTGTATTAGCATACACTTAGTAATGGTCCTGGACTGATTATGTAGGCCTTGGGGGGGGGGGGTCAATGCCACCTGCTTGGTATTCTTGTGATCTGCATGTTGTGTATAACAGGATAGAGGAAGATCATTTAGTCCTTCTGAATGTAAACAATACAACTTTGGTAAAGGTACAAAGCAATGCCACACAGCAGTTTGTATTTTAATTTTGGGGATACCACAGAGGAGAAGTTCTGAGGTGTGTATTCTGCACCACCCCACCCATTCTTCATTTGGTCTTCTTGCAAGTCATTGGCTTGACTGGACATTCATTACACACTCGGGCACTTGTACATCCTGTGGTTTTGTTATTTATGAAATGTCAGTTTCCCCACAGGACTGATCGATTTTTCAGTTACTTTATGATGGTTACTCTTTTCTAAGAAGGTTGAATAGATGGATTTCTGATTACCCACTCATGCACCACAATATAAAGCTGCCCTGCAAGCCCCCTACTTTTTGTCTTTTATACTGATCACTTATTGAGTACTTTAATATTTTTATGATGTGAAATTTGTAGCCCTGGCCTTCAAAATTTCAGGGATTAGATATCCCATATGATTTGACAGGCTAGATTGCTTCTAGCCAGGGTATGTCTTTATTAATGCAGGATGTGGTCAATATGTGTGAGACATAGGTTCTTAGAGTCAATATAATGAAGTCACAGTGATATTGTATAAATCTATGTAAATCTCATTGGCCCTAATAACTATTCCAGGACTGTATATCGCAGCAGAGTACAATCCATCACTAACTGGGGTATGATATTGTTGCTATAAAGGGGAAATGGCAAAATTACATATTTAACGAAAAAATATTCGTAAAACACAGATATTTTTGCCCTTATCTTTTATGTTGGAAAAGAGTTACGTTTACCCACAGATGGGGGGGGGGGACAGAAACACCAACGTCTTTAATACTTTGTAGGATTTTGTGGGGTGCCCATCTTATTCAGATAGTTAAGGACGTTGGTTTTCCTCCTACAGACGGGGGGAGGGACAGAGACACCAATTGTAGGATTTTGTGGGGTGCCCATCTTATTCAGATAGTTAAGGACATTGGGTTTCCTCCAAGTGCAGTTAGGGGGATGAAAAATGGTGAACTCTCATCTTTTTGCAAGTGTCATATTGCAAGTTGACATTTACAGATCTCAAAGTTGAGACACTGGTAATTACTGAGAATGAGTAAGGTGTGAGTCTCTTCCAATACTGAAGGACATAGGGTTTGATTCCTTTCACCTCCATTTATGTACCATGTGAGTCTGAGCAAGTCACCTTTCCAGATCATGCTCCTGGTTCTCCCTTGAAAAGGAAAACTTGTGTGCAGTGGGCTTACCCACTTAAGAACTGTATTAAAAAAATACTTTCAGGCTCTTTGGAGTGCTGCAGTTCCTATAATCATCGTGGGGAAAACACTAGGGATAGGAAATGTCTAGCAAAGTAAAGGTTTGTTGTTTTGGTATTATCGGGTTAAATAGAATGGCATTTCTTTTTCATCACCCTGAAAACAGAGATTTCAGTTTCATTCTGCTTTAAAGGAACGATGTAAGAAAAGTCCCATGGAAGGGCTGGAGGCCTTGTAATTGTGCTCAGTGAATGTCAGGTTGCTGGATCCCAAATTCCATCGTTTCTTATGACTCCTGTTCTACGATAAATTATTTGTTAAGGGTAACACCAAACATAAAAGCTATTAGGGATATTTGTGTATTCCCCCTAGTGTTCATGACAGAAAGAAACAGTGGGACATTTTTTTATTACACTGTACTGGATCTGTGAAGTATATACTTTTGCTGCCTTACTGGGTCCAGTGAGGGGTGACCATTACAGATGTTCAAGCCCTGTTGCATGGAGTTTTGGATCTAGTTGACCATAGTTCGGTAAGGGGATAGTGACTGAGTTGGAGGTGCATCATGATGTCATTGTGATGGCAGTTCATAATACCCCATCCTGCCTACAAGATACAGTGAAGAATTTTTCTATGTTAAAACCTATATTTTGTATCACTGTGGCAACAGGAAGGGTTTGTCAGCTCATGCTTTGTGGACACCTTCAGTATGACATTTGATTGCTAATGGGATGAGAAAAAAAGTTGTGCGTATGTAATTTCGTTCCATTAATTTGGTTAGTAGATTAGTACTCCTTCAGTTTTTGATAAGTACCTAAATAGCACAGAGTCCTTAACACCCACCTAAACTACCACCAACTCAGACTAATGGAACCTCAGTTTAACATCTTATTTGAAGATCTGTGAACAACCACAGCACCTAAAACCACAGTATTTGTGAAAAGGTGTGCATCAGTCCTTGCAGTAAATATTTAATTAAGAGTGATAAAAGCAGAGTATGTAGTCTTGTCCAGTGTTTACATTCATGCATATAAGAAAACCAGTGACTTGGATAAGAGGAAAGGTGTTAGATATGCAGAGGACTGGCCAGCCAGGGCAGGAGGAACTGAGCAGACATTAGCAGGCTATCCTTCCTAGGGCACTGGTCATAGATCTGCTGCCTCCTACCTGCTGGAGTCCATAAACAAATTACCAGTGATGATATTGCCACCATATTAATGGAAAATGCATTGGTGCATTAGGATGCATGAGTGCAAGACTGCACACATGTTATGATGACTACACAAAAGGTACATACATACATAGGAACACAGGAATAACACTAGGAAGCAGTCATGGGACCATACGATGCCTGTCCATATACATGTAAAAGTAGAGGAACTTAACAGCTCTTGTCAGCCTTGTCAAGCACTTAACACTGTTTACCTCCAAAATTGAGCTAGGCCTTAAGTAATAAGCCTGGTATAAATTTAGGTTTACCCATCCTTTCATCAAGGCAAGCCTTAAACAAAGCCAAAGTTATAATTTGTTTGATCTGTAATGGCAACTTATTCTCTAGGCTGGGTATATGTTGTGTAAAGAGCCTATCTTTCCAGCAAGTTTTGTTTGTGTTTTGGTGTAGGTTTGTGTCTCTAGTGTGGGTGTTTGTAGAGGCACTGATTTCATGAAGAAATAGGTGAAATAGGACTGAGTCTTTCATGCACAAAAGCTAAGCTGCATACCACCTCAAAGCAGCTGGTTGGCTACTGAGTTTATGGAGAATCATTCTAATATTTCAGACTAGTAGAAGTTTTTAAAATATTTCATTTTCTTGGTTTTTAATCTTTGGGGCTTTTCCAGTTTTTCCAGTTAAGCAATGTGCTTGGATTTTTACAAACCAAAGGGGTGACTGTATTCAATGTTCTGTCTGATAAAGGAAGAATACAATAGTAGGAAGACATCTTTGTCCCTTGAAGATACTCCCTTGGTAATTTACTGGACCTTTTAGAAGGATTTCTTAACTATGGTAAAAACATGCCAATAGAATGAGAGAGAGAGAGAGAGAGAGTTGTCCAAATAAGTGCCCAGGTCTCTTATGGCCATCTCTGCCCAAAGAGGAGTACCATGTATAAGATAAGATGTGGAAACAGATTTTTTTGCCTAACACTGTTATGCCACACTGTTGTACACCAGTTATGTGCATATTCCAACCCTTGCTGTACCTGTTTAGTATAAGTGAATGAGTGGATAACAGTAACCAGCTTGCATCATCAGCAAACTTGGTCACCCACACTCGGATATTGGTTTGGATGTCTATAAAATAAATATCAAACAGGAGAGGGCCTGACACATTTCACTCATTTGAATTTTGTATTCAGAGAGTGTACTAGTAATTTTCACAACTTGACAACTTATTTCATCCCCAATAGGGCTTGAACCCACAATCCCTAGCTTTAGAGGTCTATGTTATATCCATTAAGCCATTGGGGCCTGATAGAGTTTCACTTAAGGAAATCTTCTCCCTGCAGCCGATATGCTGAATGTAATAATTTACTTTGAGCACTGAAAAATAAAGTATTTCATTTTTTTATGTTGCAGCCACAACTTTCTGTGTATCCTACAAGAAGACGCAAATTCCAAGCAAACAAAATTGAAAAAAAAAAATTTCTAGTTGAGCTAGTCTAAGACAAAAGGTCATTTTTGCGTTAAACAGCACTTTCATCAAAACAAGTACAACCAGTGGACTATAAAAAAATACAATGGGTTATATGCCATATAAAACATGAAGTAAAAGTGCTATCTGAGGACCAGGTGTATATCCGTACTCCCCATATAGTCTGATGACACTAATGACGGTATGGAAATGACAGCAGTGGGGGAAGCAGTGAAGAAAGAACAGGTTGTGTACGTGTACATGTGCATGAATTTGCATGCATGCACATGTACACATAGTTTGTAGACAAAATTAAGATTAGCTTGCCATAATTGTGCATGTTTAAATATGTCACAGTTTTTAAGAGAGGCTTCTTTCAAAACAAAAAAACAATCTGAAGATGGAGAAAGAATAACACAAAGCAAAGAGATGGAAGGTGGTGAATAAATTGACAAATATTGTTGGAAAGGCAGTACCTTCAAAACAGTGGATATTAAGGGATGAGGTAATTCACGATGCAGCATCATCACGATCGTTAGCTGATGAAGAACTCATCATTATCTTTAATTGAAATCTGTGGGACTACATTTCAAATTCCGCGGATGCATAGCAGTAAATTAAAATTAAGAGTTACAGCTCTGTATTTCTTGGCTTTTGAAAGTAAATAAAATATTTATGGCAAAATGTATTCACCTTATGTGTAGGCTGCTTTGTAGCTATAAATAGCATGAAAATATATTTTTTTATTTTATTGTGCCACAATATGTTACCAAATTGCATATTCTGAGGTTACTAACAGATCACGACTTCAGCTGAAATGCAGCATTTCCAAAAGATGGTGTCCAAGGAGAAGTTAGAGCCAATCTAAATGTTAATTTTTTGGGGAATGTTTTTAGAAATTAATCCTGCAAGAAAAGTCTGTTTTACAGGAAGGTGAAGAATCACTCCAAAAACTTCAATGTCTGCATGACAATAACTTTTATACAGAAGCCATCACTCACCAGTTTTTGCCTTAAAAGCTGATTTTTTTCCTCCGAAGTACTGTTTTCTAAACTGATTCATATAAAAGTTAAATTTGTTGACAAGATGTGCAATAAAACACTAATTTCTAAAGAAGAAGGAGAAAAGGAATTGCTTCTCTGTATTTATTTAAGAAGCAAATGATTATCCACAAATTACAAAATTTCTCATCTGTGCCAAAGACAGTTTGTGGCATCTTGTGGCAGTGGAACTAATTGAAAGGACCATATAATGTTTAATTTCTGTGCTGTTGTATTGTTATATTGTTTTATTTCCATTTCACTTTCCTCTTCAGGGCTGCTAACATAGTATCTGCTGGTACAAGCCATCTGCAAGCACAGATAGCTATTTGTATTATGTGTCAGTGGTACACACACAAAAAACACAAGTTCTTTGACACAGCTATGTTAAATATACAGGGCAGCTGGATCTGATGAATTGAAGCAAACAAATAGTGTGCAAAGAGCTGTTTTTGTTTGTTTTTTTTTTTTTTTTTTTTTTAGGTTGTCATACAATGTAGGAAAGAAGTCTGACTACAGGAAGAAGAAAATACCAAACTTACCGTAACTCTCAGCTGAAAAAAGGAAGTAATCTTAAATGAATGGCTAACTCATCTAAGAACAAAAAGGAGGAAAAAATGTCCAGATAACAACAGTTGTAAAACAATTGAAACTGGAAGCTGGCATCATAGTATCGGTAGCTTCAGTTCAGAAACAGATGCCAGAGGCCCACTGGGTAACATCCTTACATAAGGGGAGAAATGTCTATGAACACACATGGAAGTGTCACTATGAAAGTTTGAAGGATTAGTAAAGTCCTGAGGTGATATCTTTCAGACGTATGCATTTATATCTTTATTTCCTCTTGTTGTCCCTGTAGATTCATCTAGGTCTGTGGCTTGTATTCAGGGGATACCAGAACTGGCAGTTTAAACAGACTGCAAGAAATTTGGGCAGCATACCCAAAAAGTCCCCTGCTCTTTTTTTAAGTACCATGGGATGGAACGCTGTTGGAGGTTTGAGACCTGGCAGTGCAAATCCCAAAATTGTGAAAAAAATATGTGTGAATCTCAAGCAATAACGCCGAACTGCAAACGTCACTGTTGCACATTAAAGCATGTTTTGTATGGAGGCAAGCCTACCTGCCCACTCATATCCCCATTATTTAACTCCAGGATCTTTGCAACTTGGAGAAAAGGGAATTCACCTAGATATTGCAGTTTCAGTCTTAGTGCATGTATTATCCCTAATCACACTGCATTTTTGAGGTTCAAAATATCACATTGAGAGTCTTAAATATTCTCCTGAACAGTGTAGGCAAATAGGACCCTAGTTTAACATCTCTGAGACATTAATTCTGCTCACATGTACTTACCCCACAGAAGGAAGTAAAAAAAAATGTACAACATTCCTCATAGAGGATAACAGAGATTCCCTGATGTCATCATATACATTAATCCTCATTACAGAAACTCATTTTGCCTGCAGGTAGGATATAGTAGCTTTTTTGTCTTTTTTCATTTAATGTATTACATTTTTAAAATCAGGGGCTAGGAATCCACTAAAAATGTGTTTCCCTTTTCATTTCATATACATGTAGAAATATTTTAAGTACTACTTAAACTACTGTGACTTCTGCTGCGCTTCCGCTGTGGAAAATGCTGTTTGCACCACTACTATTAGTAAGATTTGCGTAAATAACTAAAAGCTGAAGTGATGTCACAAAAAAAGAAATTTCCTGGGAAAAGATGGATATAATCCATAAATAGTGATTCTCCCAAACAGAAAGCAGTGATGCAATGTTGATACCATGCAGAAGTGCCTTCTGGGAATGCTTGTATGTCTCTGCTTCAACATCCAGAAAGGAGGAAAATGAAGACATGGTCGGGTATCTACAGAAAATGTATCTTGCTTCTTTACATGTCTAATACTATGATGACATACCTCTGTGGCTGAATCACGCTCACAATGAAATTACTACAAGGAAGGAATCATAAAGTTTTGTGGAAATTTGTTTCTGTCACTTGGGTATGAGAAGGCCTCTTAAATGTCATGGTAATCTCCACAGAGAAGGAAACTGATGCAAAAATGATAGTATATTAGCAGTCAAACGAAGAACATAAACCACATCAAGATTGCCAAGAGGTGTTTAAAAGTATATCAGAATTACCCCTCTAATTCCAAAAGTGAAGTGCACATATGTCAGCTTAGAAACAAAGAAGCTTTACTAATTGATAGTCAGTGTAAAATTTTAGCTAGGCTTGATGCACAGATTAAAAAATAAATATTTTCTGCTTTCATAATTGTCCAAGGCTTAAATGTACAGGTTAAAAAAAATAATTAAATATTTTCCCACTTATATGCACACATTTGTGCCCACAAACATATGTAGCATATGGATACACACACTCACACACATGCAGACGCACACATGCACACACTCACATGCACATGCACATATACTCAGATAATTTAAGAACTGAAGTATGACAGCACACAGTATTTAAAAGTATGCCTGAGAGTACAAGTTTGCATCCCACCATCAGACATGCAAAGGGAATTTTTTTACCAGCTACATATTAAACAAAAGTTCTAGTTCCATCAGAATTGTTCTTTTATACCATACATCAGTAAGGACTTGGATTCTTGTACAAAATAAGGCTTTTGGCTCAAAAATCACAGTTTAACATCAGCAGTTCGATCTGAGTGCAGTTTAGTAGGTTTGGTATTTAAACACATCTCCTAGCAGCCCAAAATTCAGTTTGAATAGTTGTATAGTTTAGATTGACATAACAAGCACATGGGTAATGCAGAATCTCAAATGTGGAATATCTTATCAAGTAGCAATACTGTAACAATCATAAAATTTAACTTTTAAAATGGGAAACTACAAGAGCTATAGAAAGTTTCCGACCTATTTTAACCATACAGTAGAGCACTCCAAGGCACACATTCACAAAGTAATTTTAAATTTACCCATGCTATGCTTCATTTTTCACTTTATTTTTGCAGGTTTGTCAGCCCATGGATTATATCTCACTGTACTGTTCTACTTTCAGCACCTGTAGATACATATCTAGCAGTTGTTTGAAATGTATACCCTGACATCAAAGCCACAACATGTTTACTTTTCCATATGTTAAAGGGACACTAAGAAGACGACATCCCTAGACCTCATAGTTTGCAGATAAGAGAAGAGGAGTTGAACGTGTTACAGACTTGTATGGATTGTTCTTGCATTGCTGATTTGATTTTACCTTCTTCCTTATGGAAAAATACAATTATTCATTTTAGTAAGGCTATAATACAAAACTTATATTTGTTTATGGCTCATGATTTAGGTGATGCAGTGGTGCAGAGGTTACTGTTGTTGCCTCACAGCAAGAGGTTCTCCAGTTTGATTCTTGGCTGGGGTGACTTCTGTGTGGAGTTTGCATGTCCTCCCTGAGTTTGCATGGGTTTTATCCCACATTCTAAAGACATGCATTTGGAGTGTTTCTCCCTGGGCCTCTGCTGAAAATGGGCTCTGTCCCATTTCGACTTTCCCAGTAAACAAACATTAAATAAATAAAATTAACTTTCACATCAACTCTGCCTGAAATACCCCAAACATGTTCTAAAGATTTACATGAATTAGTAAGTTGGAGTTACTATTCACCATGAGTCATTGTCTATTGATAAATTGATAAATGAACCAGCATCTCTCTCTCTCTTGCACACACACACACACACACACACACACACACACACACACACACACACACACACACACACACACACACACACACACACACAAACATGCACACATGGATGTTTGTGCATGGCTATATATATATATATATATATATATATATATATATATATATATATATATATGTCTGTTTGTTAAGAGACTCCCCTTTTAATGTCAATGAAATCACTTAATGAATATGTTGCAGTAAATCATGGGAATGTGGTGCCAGCATTCTTCATACCTAACTATGCCAGGTTGCTCCTAATTGAGGCATGCAGTGGATCCACTGGCATATTTAATTAGTGTCTCTGAACTCGGAAAACTATTGTTGTGTTACAAAAGCCAGATTATAATAAGAGCTTAGCATGTGTGTTAGCAATTTAAGACTCAGGAAATCATTTCAGAAATTAACACATTCTAACAGACAGGAAATGGTGAGCCTTATTTTGTCAATCCCATTTAAAGCATGGTTAAATTGTACAATTTAACTTAGAAAGTCAAGCATCCAACTACCAAAAAAAAAAAAAAATGCCTACAGGGCTACATTTGCACAATGCAGACTGAAGCATCCATCTAGAAAAAATTGTGCCCCAAAGCCATATTCTGCCAGGATGTCATCGCACTAAATAATAAACATTAGCTTAAAGCCTGCATCCCACTGCAGAGCTCTTGACAAGTTATAAAACTATAACACTAAGTTTTCACACCTCTGTACTAATAGAAATAATATGAAGTCATCAATTTAGCTTTGTATAGCGGACGTCTGAGTCCAGTTTTGTGCTGCATGTATATATGCTAATGTTTACATCAAGTCTCTTAAATTTACTAACAAAATAAGTATTTTATTTTTCTGCAGTAAGAGTTTTTGCTGCTCAAAAAAAAAACTTGACTGTCAAGTTTGCAGCAAAAAATATCATCAAACTCAAAGAGAAGAGAATGTAAGATATATACTATATTCCAAGTTCAAATGTGGGTGCTTCTTTCCCATCATCTGAGGATTATTAACTTCAGTGACAAATAACAATATACATTGAGCATTTGCTCCTCAAAAATATTATTTTCAGCCTTCTTATCTGTCTTTTGGCCCATCCTATGCGCAAGTTAGTTGGTATATTAAATGGAGTTGTGAATATTCTATACACTACACAAAGTTTGAAAGTGAATTCTGATACTGCAGATTCAATCACACTGCAATTTTTGAGCAGGCAGACAACCCAATAATGAAAAATGTTTCAAATATATATGCACATGCACTCACACATCTAAAACAACCACATGAGTTCTAGTAACAGACATATATAGACACATGACCGCAACCTCTGTTGAAATTTGCACTTACTCTCAGTTCAATATTATCACGTTCTGATCCCATGGTCCTCTGGGAATGCGTCCCAATTTTTTTGTGCTTCTGCAGTCCTTTCTCTAGATCTGAACTCTGAAATTTAAGGGCCAGTGTAAGGCTAAAAGAGCTGACACTGACTGAGGCATTCACAGCTGAATAGACAAACCAGCTATTCATTCCACCAGCACTGCCTGCTGTGGTCACCACACGGGGGGGGCGGCAACTTGGCAGGGACAGAATGGGTTGACTACAGGCTTTCTTGTTCTGGAAGATATAATATCCATATACATATATAAAACCACTTATTGTCCAAAAGATACAGTATGTTTTGTTTGCAGAGATATGTACTGCAGTCTATGATACAAGTAAAGAAAATATACTGGAGTAACTATAGCCCTTCCAAATTCAGAAAGTGAGATTTTGAAAGGGTAAATTTAGAGACATATTTCCCTTACAACATATTTTATTATGCACTTTATAATTTATTTAAAAGAAGCAGGACTTGAAATGCTATGTTATTTACTTTGGAGGCAGGACTGTCCTTGCATATAATTACCCAGCTTCTGCTAGACATCACTCTAAGGGCAGGCTGCACCGAATAGTTTTAAATACAGATCACGCCAGCCTAATCTTATTTTGGGTGTCCTTTCTTAAAGATTTATTTTAGGGGGACTGTCTTGTGGAACTAGCAATTTGAAGAACTCTTTGCCAGTTACAGCATTGTTTAATAAGTTATATAATGTATACATGTTTATCTATATTATGCATTAATAAATAGCATTAAGGGTTCCAGCTGGTTGCTTCCATGATAACCCAGAAGCCACGGATGACACAAATAGCACACAGTGGGATTTATCCTTTCCTGACTCTCTTCCCCATTGTACACCTCAGTTTGTTGATGGAGTTAGGCAGCGTGTCATTACAGTGTGAGAACTGCTGTCTGATGCAACTGCACATGCTTTTGCCATGAAAGTCCATGTCATTTGAGAACTTATAAACAATCTTGTGTTACTGGATTCTTCTGCACATATATCTCTGTGCAGTTTATACTGAATATGTACATCATACAATTACACGAATAGTGTAAAATGTAGAAGGACTACCCTTTCAGGATGCTTAGACACAGGAAGTCAGCTGGGCACTGTTTAATTAGTACCATATAATGGCACTGTAAAGCCCAAAGACAGCACTCTTTCAGTGTTTCAGTATAAAGAGGAATGTCATAAATGTGGCTTACAGATACAGCATAAAATACACACACACACGCAGACACACACACACATATATATATATATATATATATATATATATATATATATATATATATATATATACACACATGTGTGTGTGTGTGTGTGTGTGTGTGTGTCTATATATATTTAGATATAAAATATATGCTTATATTTAAATATAAAATATATGAATATATTCATATATTTCAACTACTCTAATTGCTGGCACTCCAAAAACTGAAAAAACAAATTGACTACACCAATAATCAAAAAAGCAACTCATCGAAATCCATACGGTCGAACATTTAGTTATAAAAGACTTCACTACATAACCTCCATTATACCATGACCCCCCATTAATATTCCAAAACGTGCACGCTGATTGGCCAGCGTGCACGTTGTAAATCGACTTATACTAATGGAAAAAGGTCCGGTCACCCGGACTTTTTCCATTAGTATAAGTCTCTTTTAAAACACTGTCTCACTATGTTAAACTCCTTTAACATAGCGACACAGTGTGTAAAAAGCAACGGAGATCTTGCTTTCTCCGTTGCTTTTTTTTTAAACCTGTCTCGCTATGTTAAATGGGTTTAACATAGCGAGACTTCTTTAAAATAAGCAACGGACATCTCCGTTGCTTATTTTAAAGCTGTCTCGCTATGTTAAACCCATTTAACATAACAAAACAGTAAAAAGCAACGGAGATCTTGCTTTCTCCGTTGCTTTTGGCCACAGCTCTGATGTACTGCGTAGGCATGCGCAGTACATCAGACCTGCCGCAGATACCAGACAGCTGCGGAAGGGCAGCAAAGAGGCATTATACAATGTCATTATTTAAGAAAAGTAATTATTTCTTTTCTTAAATAATGTCATAGTATAACAGCAATAACCCACGCCTGGGTGTGGGTAATGCGGGATTTACCCACGGTTGTCTTTGTTTGGTCCCTCGGGCTTCACCTTCGGGACCAAACGATGCCAACTGTGGGTAAATCCCACATTACCCACACCCAGGCGTGGGTTATTGCTATATTAACTCCTTCAATAATATTCCATCCTAAAAAAAATAAAACGCCACTAATAATCCTACTCAACTGCTAGTAACTGCACTTTTACAAATAAAAATAGGAATCACATACCTTTAACCACATTGGTCTCTTTTTTGCACACATTCCATGAACACAACACCCAAAACATCATATTTACATGATGTGCTCTGCACCCACGTTCCCTTACTTATGTATACTAACTCCATATATATAAAAGACCAGCAAACATGAAACACTGTTTCAGTGTTATAGTTGACTGTGTATTGACTATTCCAAGCATTGAAGAACTGTGTTGCTGATGATCTACACATGACAAAAAATGTGTCATTGACAATATACACTCCTACCAATATATAAATACATATATATATATATATATATATATATATATATATATATATATATATGGGTTACCTTCATTTTATCGACAGCCCATTTGACTGAAACCCATTTGACTGACAACTCATTTGCCTGACAACTAGTACTTCAGTACACTTTAAGGCAAATAGGGACTTGTCCCCTTCCCCAATGTAGTGCGACCCTGGAGTTGGTATAAATAGTTAGGGGCAGTGGGGGGGGTGAAGGGGCGAAGCCCCCCCCCCCACTTATTTTGGTTTAAATTCTGTAGTTTTTGTGTTATTTTCTTCTTTTAAATGCTGCGCCTCCCCACACACCCCTAACTATATATACCAACTCCAGGGTCGTACTACATTGGGGAAGGAGACAAATCCCTGTTATTTGCCTTAAAGTGTACCAAATTACTAGTTGTCAGTCAAATGGGTTTCAGTCAAATGAAATTTCGATCAAATGAAGGTAACCCATATATATATATATATATATATATATATATATATATATATATATATACACACATGCATACATATACCTCTTTCTTTATATATATAAATAATACATATATGTATCTATATATATATATATATATATATATATATATATATATATATATATTTAAACATACATATATCTATATCTATCTAAATGTGTATATATATATATATATATTATTTATATATATATATATATATATATATATATATATATATACACATGCATACACATATACCGCTATATATATATATAATACATATATATATATATATATATATATATATATATATATATATATATATATATATATATATATATATATATATATATATATATATATATATATATATATATATATATTTAAACATACATATATCTATATCTATCTAAATGCATATATATATATATATATATATATATATATATATATATATATATACATATATATATATATATACAGATACAGATATTTATCTGTATCTATTTTATCTATCTTGATATAAGAATGGCATTTCATTTTGATAAATGTGCAAAAGCAACATTTAAATCAGGAATGTTGCAGTACCAAGAAAATATCAATCTAGAACAGGAATGTGATGTAAAGGAACTTGAGCAGCAAAGTATATATAAATATTTGGGAATTAATGAAGGATCAGCAATAAAACACAAACAAATACAAACAAAACTCAGTAATGAATAAAAACCCAGTAATGAATAATTCAGAAGACCAAAACTAATATCCAAAACAGTCTTGATATCTAGGAATAACATCCAAGCTATAAAGTATTTTTCTTTTCCTGTTTTAACTTACTGATTGGCTCCCCAAAGGTATTGTATCAGTTGGACAGAAAAACAGGAAAAATGCTTCACGCTTATCAGATTATACAGCCATACATAAAAATCAGTGTATGCCAAGATTATATATTCCACACCCTGAAGGAGGTATAGGCCTCTTCGAAACTGATTGCATGTATAGATCTGCGATCTTGGGACTGCATACATATCTGTTGACCTCAAGAGATCTAAACAGTGAAAGTTTTACAACATGATGAGAAGAAGTCTAAGATGACCCCTCTGCTTAGTTCAGCAGAAGCATTCATGTGGCAAGCGGGAATGGAAATAAAAAAAAAAAGAAGTAGAAAAAATCAGACAACTGAATGTGTGAAAAGACAATAGAAATAATATAAGGAGAAGGATCAGCAGTGAAGGAAATACATATGGAAAAGCCATATATATATATATATATATATATATATATATATATATATATATATATATATATAGTGGCAGCTATACAGATCTCCTGGAACAATCTCATGTGGATCAGGATTTGACACAGGAATGGTTAAGGAGAGGTGAGTTGAAACCAAAGGATAAAAGGTTAATAATGGTAGCACAGGATAGCGGAATACATACGCATTGGTTTACAAAGTCCACTGAACATGAAGAAGAAACAGACAAATGTACATTTTGTTAAAAAGAATTGGAAATATTCACATACCTTGTTGTTGGGTGTGATACACTCATAGCAGAGGGCCTGTACACTGAAAGGCGCAAAAATGTGGCAAGACTGTTGCATTTGGGATTGTGCAAACACTGCAAGTAGCTGAGAAGCACTGGAAACATGAACCACAAAGTATTATAGAGAACGATGAAGTGTGCATCACATGGAATCACCCATTACCAACAGTTCCAAAATAGTGTACATCACATGGAATCACCCATTACCAACAGTTCCAAAATAGTGTACATCACATGGAATCACCCATTACCAACAGTTCCAAAATAGTGTACATCACATGAAATCACCCATTACCAACAGTTCCAAAATAGTGTACATCAAATGAATCACCCATTACCAACAGTTCCAAAATAGTGTACATCACATGGAATCACCCATTACCAACAGTTCCAAAATAGTGTACATCACATGGAATCACCCATTACCAACAGTTCCAAAATAGTGTACATCACATGGAATCACCCATTACCAACAGTTCCAAAATATGTGAGAGAAAATTACATATGGTAGTTCATTAAATGAAGACAAAAGTTGCATTGATCACTAAAATTACTACACCTAACAATTACAGTATCTCATGCACAGAGAGACACAAAGTCATAAAATATCAAAATTTCCTGGCAGAAACGAGAGCAATGTGGAAGAAAGATGCTCATTTCCAATAGTATTGCGAGCAATGGGTCTCATAAAAAAGAATTTACAGTCATATTTAGACATGTTACCATAACAAGTAAGTCCATATGAATTGCAGAAGGAGTTAATTCTGAGCCTATTGTGGATGCTCGAAGAGCACTTTTAGCTAACATCAAAAACTAAAACAATTCTAATTTCAGAAACTTTAATCAGACTCTGACTTAAGAATGGGATCTAGTCTTATCATGGTATTAGAAATCCAAAAGAGTTGGAGAAATTAAACTGGCATTTAGCCTAGTACTTACCCATAAACCTATGAACCTATAAAATGCTAGTCAATGAAAATGGCCCCATTCACTAAATTTCATTTCATCACAACTGACGCAATGTAAACAGTATTATCTAAAGGAAATAATCATATGCACATTACTTCAGAGAAAACACTGATTTTAAATAAACCAAACTCTTCCTTGCAGTGGCTTGCAACTCCTTTACACCACTCTAACTTAAATTTAAAAATGTAAAATGTCTGCATTTTGGTTAAACATTCACTATGTTACCAGTAACAAAGCAAACATTGATGAATGTTGTTTCATCTACTCATACAATTGCTGCAAACTATAATTTGGTCAATTTCGTGCAAAGCTATGGGCAGTCAAAAAGTATAAACAACAACAAGGCCTAAGCAATATGTCCTACATGCACCGACTCAAAGCCCTGTCACTATACTCAGTATCCAACAGACTGCTAAGAGGTGACCTGTGTATGGCACATAAGTCATCGTTCGACCAAATATTGATGGATTTTCTATACCTCAGCAAGTCAAATGCCATCAGGAATACTCTGTCAAGGGATCTAAATGTCTTCTGTAACATTAACAGAGTGGTTTGGAGGAGCTGGTATATCATACATATTGTACTGCTACTCCGGAACAGACTCCCTAGCGACATAAAACAGAGTTCATCCCTGTCCATATTCAAGCACAGCTTGGATCTATGGATGGGAAACAGAACATTTACCCTGGGACTGGCCACTGTACTAATAAAGGCAGCCCTAAATGCTTTATTCCATACATGGATCCTCTCAAATTATCTACGGTGTGATCCTGGTTATTCTCATTATAGGTAATATATAATTATTAACCATTGGATGAGTAAGGCCAGTCTCTAACCAAATGGGATAGGTTAATTTGAACACAAAAAGGGAAACTGGCTAGTCTTAAAATGGCCTGCAAGGACAGCTAGCCTAGTACTTACCTGTGTACCTACCTATGAACCTATAAAAATATCTTTACCAAATGGTCTGTTTTGAAGGCTACCAGTAATAAACCATCTCCTTGTAATTCTAACAGTGGTACAATAGAACAGGTTGAAGGCTTAGATCCACATGGGAGAAGTCTGATTACTTTTGCATTGGACCATTAATGGAGCTGCTCAGTCACATGTCAGTTATAGTTTTGTACCAATGTATGCATGAGAGAGAGAATGTGTGTGTGTGTGTGTGTGTGTGTGTGTGTGTGTGTGTGTGTGTGTGTGTGTGTGTGTGTGTCACACAAAGACAAAACACTTCAGCCCCAACACAATGGAGCATGACAGTTGCATTCAAGGACAGCAGACCAGGTTTATCTTCTTCTAAAAAATTACAGTGAATTTGTGAATGAAATATAGTAGGTCAGAGTGAGGTGGGTCATTCCTGGAATGCCAGTGTTTATAACACTGCTCTGCAATTGTTTAGCATGTACATTATATCTCATTGGGCAGGACTGTAATCCATTGGCAAGCAGTGGGGATTTTATAAAATGGACTTATATAGCCTACAAATCAGTTTTGCCAGCAAGGGTTAGGTAGCCACAAGGTAAATATACAAGGTATACAATGCACAACAGTTGTTTTATTTTTAAACAGAGTAGTTAGTTTAAATCAAATGAACTCACATGTTGATCTAACCAAGACGTTGATAGCTTCCTTCTGTAGGCCAATCTCAGTCCATTGAACCTGTACATTTGCAGCATGGAAGAAATGGACAATTCCATATCCCAAGATGATCTCAAAATTCATTTTGAACTATAGAAACTGGACCTAAAGTTAGAAGGGAAATGGTATAGAGCAGCTGCAAGAATGAAACAGTTTGAGATGCAAAGGGAGTAAAAAACAGAGAGCCCAAAGACAAAGAAAGAGAGAATCATTGTCTACATAAGAAATCCTCAGTCTTTGTCAGATTCACACAAGAACTATTTCTTTAGTATAAAAGGAGATTATTTAATAGTACGAGATACAGAGATAGAGACTAGAAACAGTGGCACTCTGTCCACATTCCCACCTCCTACCAGACATACACAGAATTATGTAACAAAACAAAACAAAGAAACTAGTCCAACATGGTGAAAAAAACTTATTTTACTAATCTACAAAAATCCCATGTCAGGAATCCTAAAATGTTTTGGTCATTCATCAATAAACTCCTCAAATCCAGTAAAACCCATGAACTAGTCTCCTACCCATTGACACTGACCAAAATATAGCTTCCACATTTAACTTCCATTTCATTAATGCAGCCTCATCATTACCCCAGAAGACCTCCCCTGTTCTTTACTGTACACTCGAAATCTAACAATTCTCCTGCTTTCATTATGCAGCAAGTTTCCACTAACATCCAAAAACTCCTTAGCAAATTTAAACCTACTACTGTAGCAGCTAGCAATTGTTCATCCGAATACCTGCAACTTGTAGCTGAATCCATAGTATATCTTGTCTCTATTCTTATCAATAGATTCATCTCTGAATCTCGTGCTTAAACCTTTACTTGCCTATATTAACTGGGGGTACAACAAGGCATCATCCTTGGTCTCCCACTCTTCAACTTCCTTATAAACAGCCAACATACAGCAACTGGCAAGGCCACATTCACACAGTATACAGATAACTGCAGACTCATCTGGTCATGCTCCACTTGCCTTAGCTGCAATACATCTCACAACAATCTTTCTCTTCCATTTAGAAATGGATAAAACCAATCCTATTTATTGCTAAATGCCAAGAAAACTACACTAATGCACTTCACCCCCAAATAATTTCAGTTACAGAATAATTTCCAAATTTATTCCTTAAACCACATTTTGTTCAAAACTATCTCTCAAACCAAACATTGATGACTTATGATTGACAACAAACTCAAATTTCAGATTCACATTCAAAAAGCAATTAAATAAACCCACCTGCAAATAGGTCTCCTCTCATAGTACAAGCCCAAAAAAGACATAAGTAACCTACCACCTACCAAGCCTACTCTATGAGTCTCCAGTATTTACAAATATCCAAAACCGTCAATGTTATAAAGATTGCCAGATATGGTCTTAATCTGCCCAATAAAGCTCATCACCGAAGTGCCCCAAGAGCCTTAAAATGGCTTGAATTTCCAAACTACTTGATCTTCTCACAACTTAAACATGCAGACAGCATCATCTTTCACCCTAAAAACTAACACCAATTACTTCAATAATAAAACAGTGCAATGCCAGTAGACTTCTCTGTTCTAAAGGTAAATACCTTGCATCGTCACAAAAATATTTCAGTAGCCATGTGGATGCCTGATATTCCACATGCATAACAAAATTGTGGAATTCCTTGCTCTTATTAGACAATTAGTAAGTACTAAGTTCTTCAAAGCCCATCTTAAATCCCATCTGTTAGTCTTTTGTCTCTCTGTCTGCCCATCTCATCCTAGCTAGAAACTCCTAACTCTCATCAACATTTATTAATATCCTCATTGCTAATAATGCAAGTTATCTTAACCATCTCCCTCTCTCTCTAAAATGGCTGGGACAATAATTTAATTTTTCTCTATATTCTTTGAAGTCCTCTTTATGATCTCATTTCACCAGATAGCTAATGAAGCTATTTCATTTTACTCCCTTATGTTTTTTGTATACATTGTAAGTACTATATATATCTCATCTAATTATCCCTATAATGACACGTGTTTACTCATAAGCTGCTCTCCATTATAATACTTGTTTCCTGAGTAATGTGTGAATTACTCTAGTAACCTTGTACAATGTATTATTGAGAATGTTTTTTTTAGCTTTTTTACCTGGGCCTCTGCTGAAAATAAGTCTCTCACCGCCTAATTAAGCTTCCCAGTAAACAAATGCAAATAAATTTATTTAGGCATTTAAATATGTGTGTAATCACCAGCTAGACCGGGACATGGGAGTGAAATTTCTAACCCCTCTGCTCACAGATAGGGCAGTGCATACTGTGAATAAGGTAAATGAAACGGGCTGCCTTTATTATTTAAAAGCAACACATTGTCATTTTGAATGTTAGAAACTGACATCCAAAGCTTATAATAAAAAGTGTAGAACACAGGAGAAAAGCAGAAAATAGAATCAGTGAATTCATTGTAGACTTACTTTAATAAGAGAATGACTGGGAGTCAAATTACATTTGAAATGTTGGGAGACCTTATCATAAGTACTTTGTCAATGGATATGAGAGTCTGGCTGGCAGATGGGAATGCACCACTGCTGAAGAATAGGTAGAAAGGATGACCTCTGGATGACCTCTGTTTATCCAGAAAGACTCAGCTGCACAGGAGAGAGTTAGATGGCACTGCACATAGGTGGCAGTCCACAGCAGGTTCTACAAGCAAACAAGAAAGACACTGTTTCTGTTGAATGCCACGTCTTGAATTTAAATATTTCCAGTGGGCAACCAAGTAGGTCATGTACAGTTCAAATGTCCACAGTGGAAAGGTGAGGAAAAGTCAAGTGAAGTAACTAACAAAGGATGCACCATAATGGTGGTGGGTTGTCTTGAAAAAACAGCTTTTCCAAACTAACAAAACAGCTTGTGTATTATTACCCTAGTAGAAGGGAGTAAAGCAATTGGTAACAGGGATACAGAATCTGACATAACTAATGTTAAGCTCACATTTGTTAAAAAGATGCATTCCTTGGCTGGGCAGTCCACTCTAGTACTGGTCATGGAAGGGACACCTTTTCAGTATCATTGGTCAGAGTTAGCTTGGACTGGAAAGGGGAGAGCAAAGGAATGATCAGGGGACAGTGCTGGATGATACCCAGGCAGATATTTTAACAAAAAGTCATTTTAATGATGCAGTTCCCTGTGTACATGCAATTACAGACAATCAAACAAGGAGCTAATCATATGGGGAAGGCAGTGGGGGGACCAAGCCAATGCCCACAGCTGTAATGCAAGCTGGTAATGCTGCTATTCCAGGCAAAAAGCTGTGCAATATCAAGCCTGAATATGAACAACAGCTATTAAAAAGTAGCGGACTTCCTATGTCAGATGTTACCTTCATGGAAGAGTAATCTGAAGACACAGCTCTCAAAAGCCACTAGACTTCCTTTGAAAGGGGAGCTGGAGAGGCCCACAAAGGAAATGCTGAAACAATTACAACTGTCAGATCTTATCTTGCTGGACTTAAGGGAGACAGCTGAGGAGACTCCTGACTCCTACATGCAGGGGAGTCTGTATAATGGGGAAGGGGTTATTGCAGAAAAGGGACTTCTGCTGGAAGCTTAGAGGGAGAAGTAATACAGCAGCTGGTAATCCCAAGTGCCTACCAAATATTACTTCTTGCCATAGCTCTTGATATTTTTTTGTCAATATAACTATAAGGCAGACAAAATGGAAGCATATGCACAATTTCTAGTGTCTAGGTATTACAAAAGGCATGAGGGGAACCTGTAAGATTTGTGAAAATTGCTAAAAGGTTGGTAAGGCAGGAGACAAAGCCAAGATGCATAATGCATCCGAGATTATCCAAGTGCAACTAACTCTGGGCAAGACTGCAATTCAAATTGTAGCTTGCTACAGATCCCCCACCATACCCCAGGATTCCCACTCCTTATTTTGATACACTGGAAAATATTAGGGTACACCCTAACACCCTAATAATGGGCAATTTCAACTACCCCACCATTAACTGGGAAAACTACTCATGTACCAACTCTTGTGCTCATCGTTTTCTGGAATTCATAAATTCCAATGCCTTGGATCTACTTATCCACACCTCCAACAGGGGCAGCAGTATCCTAGACCTGGTCATTACCAACATGGGCAACTGGTGTTCCACACCAGAGGTCAATTCCTCGTTGGTCAGATCCGACCACAAGCTAATCACCCTATACATCCACATCCCACCCCATCCCCCATTAGAGAAACCACCGTAAAAAATTTCTCCAAAGCCAACTTCATGCTTTTTAAGACAGAAGTGGCAAACTTCAATTTACCCATGCTGACAGACAATAGAGGTACAACTGCTGAATCCTATACAAATGCACTTTATAAGCACTTACACAAGTGCATGAATTGTGCAATCCCTAACAGAACCAAGATGCTATCCTCCTAAAAAAAGAAGCCAATCTGGTGGTCCCCTGCCATAAACAAACTCTCCAACAGAAGAAAGAAACCGTTGCAAAAAAGAGTAAAATCCCATGATTGGAGGAACTCCATGGTCAGCCTCAGTAAGAAGCTGAGATCCCTCATAAAATCCTCCAAAGCTAGTTATGAAAACAAAATCACCACTGATTCTAAAGACAACCACAAAGCATTCTACAGCTATGTCAAGAATATCAATGGCAACACTCAGATCTGCTCAGAGTTACAGCACAATGGCACTAAATATACAGAACCAACTGATATTGCCAACATCCTGGCAGATAGGTTCAGTGCTAAATTTACCCCTCTCTCACCCCCTAAAGGGCCCATCTCTATACCAGAAGAATGCAAAGTTCCTGTAATCATGGCTGCACAGGTAAAAAATACACTCTCCAAAGCCAAGAACACAGCATCCATGGGACCTGACAACATCCAAGGCTGCGTTCTACATGAACTACAGAATGAACTGGCACCCCACCTAAGTACCATGTTCAATTATAGCCTCACCTCAGGCTTTGTGCCCACTGAATGGTGCACAGCAACAGTTATCCCACTCCACAAAGGGGGAGCCATCACGGACCCTGGGAACTGCCGCTCTATTAGCCTGATGAGCCTGGTCTACAAGGCTATGGAATGTATCATCATGGAACTCATAAACAATGACTTTGGTAGGGTAATATTATAACATTGAAGTAGAAAAACATCGAATGTTATGATATCGAACCCAAAACAGCGAACTCTGAAAATAGTGAAGCTGCAGAATATCGAATTCTTTCCTAGGGAAAGAATTTGGTGGGCTGTTTCTGCCACTTTGCTATTTTCTCCACTGTGGTGTGAAGGTTACAGACCGGGTTAAGGTAAGTGTGCAAACGGACCAGGTGAAGGTGAGTGTGGGAATGGGATAGTTAGGGACCTTAGGGTTAGGGAGCGGGTAAGGTGAATGTGTGATAGTTAAGGGCCTTAGGATTAGGGAGCGGGTAAGGTGAGTGTGCGATAGTTAGGGATCTTAGGGTTAGGGAGTGGGTAAGGTGAGTGTGCGATAGTTAGGGACCTTAGGGTTAGGGAGTGGGTAAGGTGAGTGTGCAATAGTTATGGACCTTAGGGTTAGGGTTTGGGTTAAGGTAAGTGGATAGATAGTAGCGTATGTATGGTTTAGTGCAGGGTTAGAAGTAGGATTTTAAGTATATATATGTGGATTACTTTTTTGGTGTGCTTGTGTTGTGTGTGTGTTTCTCGCTGTTCCGAGCTTTCAATTATATCACATTTCGACATTCCAAGTTCAAGCTTATGGTGTTCGATATTTTGGGATTTCAATTATGTGATATACACCCCATTGGTAATCTCCAAACTCTGGACCCTACCCAATTCGGGTTTGTAAAAGGCAGATCATGTCTCCTAAACCTGACAGACTTCTCTGAAGGGGTCACCAAAGCCGTAGATGAGGGTAAGGTGGTTCACACAGCCTATCTAGATCTCACCAAGGCTTTCAACACCGTCCCCCACTCTGGAATTATAGATAAACTCACTAAACTAGGTATAAATCCCTATGTCACAAGATGGGTTGCCAACTGGCTCACTGACAGAACCCACACTGTGAAAGTAGCAAACTCCAATTCCAGCTTCAGACCAGTGACAAGTGGAGTACCACAGGGTTCAGTCCTGGGTCCTCTCCTGTTTGGTATCTACTACTCTGAAGTACAGGCTAACACAGAAGGTCTTTGGCTAACAAAGTTCACAGATGACTGCAAACTAGGAGCCATAATCAAAACTCATAATGATGTGGACATCCTACAAAAAGGCCTCACTGAGACAGATGCCTGGTGTCAAAGCCATGGCCTCAAGCTCAATGGCAAAAAGTGCATTGTCATCCCTTTTGGTAAAAACTCTGTACCAATGGACTACCACATAGGCGGTAGTCTACTTAACACCGAAAGTGTGATAAGAGACTTTGGGGCACAGGTGGACAGTAGTCTCTCCTTTGATAATCACATTGCCACAGGAGTAGGAAATCCTTCTACATGGCACACCTCATCACAAAAGGTTTCTCATCCAGGAAAAAAGAGGTCATTGTTCCCCTCTACTCATCACTCATTAGACCCATTGTAGAGTACAACACCCCTTTTGGTATGTACATCACAAGACATCTACAACAACTGGAAAGGCCGCAGAAATACCTCACAAAGAGGATTACTGGCCTCAAACAGATGCCCTATGCAAACCGTCTCAAAAAACTCCAGCTTTACTCTGTCGCATATCACCTACTCATAGGCGATTTCTGCCTAACATACAAAGCTATGTCAAACCCAAAGCTGTTGGACATGCTCCACTTAACGAAATCCCAATCCCTCTGAGCTACATGCTCTGGGGACCTAAACCTTGTCACCACAATAAACAGAACATGCTGGAGGGATAGATTCCTCTCCCAGAGACTTCCCATACTCTGGAACAAACTACCTATCTATATCAAACAAAACTTCTCATTAGCACTCTTCAAAAAAAATGTTGATGATTGGATGGGAGATAGGAAAGTCACCCCGGGGATCACTTCTGTGGCTCTTCTTGACAGGGGCACAGGAAAATAATTTTCTTGGGTGGAGCTAGGGTACCATTTGACTAGGCTTATATAGGCCCTAGGGCCAATAGCCTAGTCCCTACCTATGAACCTATGGTGCTTTGCCTTGGTAGTCATGGTCTTTGTGGAAGCATATCTTGGTGATGGTAAAGTACGCTGCTAGGAACCCTAGGAGTGGTGTATCTGTTCTACAGTAAATCACAGAAGATGGCAGACTCTGTCATAGATATTTTGCTGTATAGTAAGTTTTCCCCAGGAAATACTGACTGGCAGAAGTGCTAATTTCATGTCAAACCTGCTCACCTGTTTATGGAAGCACTGTATGGCAAAGCAGCTAAAGATTACCTCTCTACCATCCTCTGGTGGAATGTTTTAATTCTACTCCTAATACAGTGCTGAAACAGGTAAAACTTAAGTTACCTACTTTCACATCTAACTCCTCTAGTGCACACTGCAGTGTTTAGGATAAACCATTTTTTTTCATCTTACCGTTAAGCATCCCTGTGACTAGCACTTGTTTTAAAACCTGCTGGAAAGCACTAGGAAGCCTTAAACTGATACAAGCACTCAACTCTCCTTGTTAATAAGGAGAAATTAATTGTAGACACTAAACAGCCTATAATTGCAAAGTACCTTGCTAAGGTAAGTGAAAACAGCTCTTGTACTTTACAAAAAAAAAAAAAGCACCAAACCAGGCATGTCCAGGGGTCAGCTTCTGGTGAGTTATCCTGTCCACCTGATGAATCTGGGTATACTGGGGCAATGCAACAATTCCCTCATGTACACAGACAACCCTCTTCTCCTACCACCCAACACTACAACCTGCGAGAGATGCACTTACATAGCCAAACTGGAAGCAAAGCTCTCTCCACCCAAGATTGTGATAGACAGACAAGAGGAGAAGGTTAACACCCGCACTACACCTCAAGCAACACATAGCCCTTCTAAACCCACACCACCAACACCCACACATAGCAACACTAAACCCACATATGTGGAATCCCTTAACATTAACCTGCCCAAGCAACAAGGACCTCAGAAGCTGAAACGCAAACAAACACCAATCATAACCAAAGTGTCACATAGCTCACAACACCAGTGTGCCACCCAACAACAGCCCCTAAGGCAAGACAATGTACCCAACACTTTAGTCATAGGTGACTCTATAGTCAGGCACACTGATGTCCCACTCACCAGGCTGAACAAGGAGAAAATTACAGTCAGCTGCCTGTCGGGTGCCAGGATCCACCACATAATGCATGCACTCAAGTCACTCCACAACAAGTACAAATATGACTCCGTCATTGTCCATGTTGGAGTGAATGACTTGAGATGCACCTTCCTGGACTACATGAAAAGAGACATGGAAGAGCTCTCGGATCATGTGTCCCAGGCAGGTATGACCATAGCCCTGAGTAGCATCCTGCCTTCACACAGAATGATACCACAGTATAAGGACAAAATGATTGACTTCAACAATTGGCTAAGCTTCTGGTGTCATTCAAAGGGGATCCAGTATCTGTCTGCCTGGGACAACATGATCGACAGACCACATTGCTTTGCTAGAGATGGTCTGCACCTGTCGCCCCTGGGATTCAGGTTACTGGCTAAGGCTCTTGCCACCCCTATAGTGCCTTTTTTAGGCAAAGTTCAAAGGACAAAACCACCACCGTAACAGGTACAAGCATGCAAAATCTGAAGGTAATGCTACTCAATGCTAGAAGTCTAAACCTCAAAATGCACTCTCTCAAGACACTCCTAAAAATAAAGAACATCGGTATCTGTGCAGTAACTGAGACCTGGTTCAAGGCTCCAGAGAGCACCCCTGCAATACCAGGCTGCAACTCTTACCACACTTTTTGACCACCAAACCAGGACAGAAACACTAAAGGTGGTGGAGTGTCCATATTTACCAAGGATATTCACAACTCCAGGCTAGTTGCCCAACACAATGCATCTGAAATTCTCCAGGTGCAACTACTACAAGGTAAGACTGAAATCCAAATTGTAGCTTGATACAGATCCCGCACCATGCCCCAAGATTCTCACTACATCTTTCTAAACATACTGTAAAATAGTAAGATACAACCAAACACACTGATATTGGTGATTTCAATTACCCTGTCATTAACTGTGAAAACTATTCGTGTACCAACACCTTTGCCCAACAGTTCTTGGAATTCATAAATTCCAATGCCCTGGATCAGCTAATCCTTAGTCCCACCATGGGCTCCAATATCCTAGACCTGGTCATTACCAACATGGGAAATTGATGCTCCACACCCATGGTCACCCCCTCGTTGGTCAGGTCTGACCATAAGCTAATCACCCTTGACATCCACATCCCACCCCCAACCCCCAGTAAGGAACCTTCTGTAAAAAACTTCTTCAAAGCCAACTTCATGCTTCTCAAGTCAGAAGTGACAAACTTCATGACACCCATGCAGATGGGAACTGAAAGTTTGATTGCTGAATCCTACACTGAGGCACTGTACGAGCACATCCACTCGTGCATGAATCGTGCCATCCCCAATAGAACCAAGGTGCTCTCCTACAAAAAAGGAAGCTAATCTGGTGGTCCCTTGCCATAAACAAACTTTACAACAAAAGGAAGAAACTGTTGCAGAAAAGAGCAAAATCCCAGGATGCAAAAAAACTCCCTTACCAGCCTCAGTAAGAAGCTGAGATCCCTTGCAAAATCCTCCAAAGCTAGTTACGAAAATAAAATTGCCAAAGATTCCAAAGACAACCACAAGGCATTCTATAGCTATGTCAAGAATCTAAATGTCAATGCTCAGCTCTGCTCTGAGCTACAAAAGAATGGCATTAAATATGCTGATTCCAAGGATATTGCCAATATCCTTGTAAATCGATTCAGTGCAAACGTCAACTCCCTCTCACCCCCTAAAGGACCCATCTCAATACCGAAAGACTGCCAAATTCAGGTAATAACGGCCACACAGGTAAAAAACACACTCTCCAAAGCTAAGAATACAGCATCCATGGGACCAGGTGACATCCCAGGCCGTGTACTACATGAACTACAAAACGAACTGGCACCTGTCCTAAGTGTCATGTTTAATCATAGCCTCACCTCAGGCTTCGTGATCACTGAGTGGTGCACAGCTACAGTTATCCCACTCCACAAGGGGGGAATTCACCTTGGATCCCAGGAACTACTGCCCCATCAGTCTGATGAGCCTAATTTGCAAGGCCATGGAACGTATTATCATGGAACTTATGAACAAAGACATTGGCAACTTTGAAACACTGGACCCCACACAGTTTGGGTTTGTTAAGGGCCGATCTTATCTCCTGAACCTGATTGACTTCATCAAATCACTCTCCAGAGCCGTGGACAAGGGTAAGGTGGTCCACACAGCCTATCTGGACCTCGTCAAGGCCTTCGACACCATCCCCCACTCGGGAATCATAGATAAACTTACTAAGCTGGGCATTAATCCCTATGTCACTCAATGGGTTGCTTACTGACAGAACCCACACTGTAAAAGTAGCCGACTCCAAATCCACCTCCAGACAAGTGGAGTACCTCAGGGTTCAGTCCTGGGACCGCTCTTGTTTTGCATCTACTTCTCCGAAGCACAGGCCAACACTAAGGGACTCTGGCTAACAAATTCCACAGATGACTGCAAACTGGGAGCCATTACTGAATCCTCAAATGATGTGGATATTATACAAAAGGACCTTACAGAAACAGATGCTTGGTGCCAGAGCCATGGGCTCAAGCTCAATCCCAAGAAATGTATAGTTATCCACTTTGGGAAAAAAACATGTACCCATGAATTACCACATAGATGGCAGTATACAAAACACCGAAAGTGTGATAAGAGACTTAGGGACACAGGTGGACAGTGGTCTCACCTTCGATAACCACATTGCCACAACAGTCAGGAAATCCTTCTGTGTGGCACACCTCATCACTAAGGGCTTTTCATCCAGAAAAAAGGAGGTCATTGTCCCACTGTACTCATCCATCACTAGACCCATTATAGAATACAATGCCCCATTTGGTATGTACCTCTCAAGATATCTGAAACAACTGGAAAGGCCACAGAAATACCTCACTAAAAGAGTCACAGGCCTAAAGCAACTGCCCTATGCTGACCATCTAAAAAAACTCCACCTATACTCTGTTGCATATTGTCTACTCAGAGGCGATCTCTACTTAACATACAAGGCCATGTCAAACCCAGAGCTGTTGGACATGACTGTTACACTTAAAGAAATCCCAATCCCTCAGAGACACATGCTCCAGGGATCTAAACCTTGTCATCACAATGAACAAAACATGCTGGAGGGATAGGTTCCTGACCCAGAGACTCCCCAGACTCTGGAATAGACTGCCCATACATGTCAAACAGAGTGCCTCTTTGGCCCTCTTCAAAAGGAGCCTTGATGTTTGGATGGTAGATAGGAAACTCACTGCGAGGATCACGTCAGTCACCCTGCTAGACAGGGGTCCAGAGAAGTAAATACTATAGAAAGAAATAGCCAAGAAATTGTTATGGCTAGGCTTGTATAGGTCCGAGGGCCAATAGCCTAGCACCAACCTATAAGAGCATTCTCAACTCAGTTTAAATGAAAGTGGGAAAAGTACCTGCCCTTCTATTCTTTACATACACAGAGATGCTTCTAAAACTTCATTATGGTCACAGAATGAGAGGCCCCTAGATTTAATTTGAGACAAATGGGAAGATAAATGTGATTCACGCAAGGACCCTGTCACTGAGTATGTCTTAAATTTCAGGCCTAGGTTTAGGAAGCTTACAGGTTTGGAGTACTTAGCACAATTAAACCAGCAGTAGAAGGTGTGGTATGACCAGACAGCTAGAACCTAAGAATATATTTTTGGATAAAGCCTACCCTTGTTACCAAAAAGATGAAAGAGTGACACATTACAGGAAATTTCTACCTCAGTATAGCATGAAAGTCACTCCAAATAACAAACCAGATAAGGTTGTCAATATACCAGCTTGTGAGCAGGCATTCAAGAAGCACAAAGAGGTGCTGAGCAGATCCTCTGTACTAGCCATTCTTGATCACAATCAATAATTTGTTGCATAGGTGGATCCTTCAAGCCACAGTTTAGGGAGCTGCCTGGTCTGGTCTCTTTAAAGGGAGAGGATCAGCCAGTAATGTATCTCAGCCACAGACTTCAGCCATGGGAGTAATCATATGCCATTATAGAAAATTAATGTTTGAGCATAATTTGAGTCTTTGAAAGCTTCAAACCTTCTTGTACAGCAGAAATATTACTATGGTTACAGATCATAGTCCCTTACAGGAATATTACTATGGTTACATATCACAGTCCCTTACAGAAATGTTACTATGGTTACAGATCACAGTCCCTTACAGAAATGTTACTATGGTTACAGATCACAGTCCCTTACAGAAATGTTACTATGGTTACAGATCACAGCCCCTTACAGAAATGTTACTATGGTTACAGATCATAGTCCCTTACAGAAATGTTACTACGGTTACAGATCACAGTCCCTTACAGAAATGTTACTATGGTTACAGATCACAGCCCCTTACAGAAATGTTACTATGGTTACAGATCACAGCCCCTTACAGAAATGTTACTATGGTTACAGATCACAGTCCCTTAAAATGGGTACAGAAGAGCCAGTGATAAAAACAGTAAGCTACTCAGTGGACTTCTGTTATGGTGCCATGTCACAAACAGACAACCTGTGGCACTCCACTGAAAAAAAGCAGTAAAGTAAGGGAAAAAAGTGTCTGAAAAAATATAAAGATTTTGAGATCTGAAAAAAAGAACTGAATGAGTGGAGCACTGAAGTATGGAAACAGAAGGAAGAGAGTGGAGGGGGGAGAAATGAAATTAAAAGTGAAAACCATGAGGAAGAAAGCATGGAGGGCAAAATCACACTGGAAGCCAAATGGACGGAACCAAAAGATGTTAATAAAGCACTTCTGTACAACTTATTGGTACAAGAAAAGAGATTGAAGCGGTAGGATTAAATGAGCATTCCACAACCTTACAGGACTTGTTAGAAGAAAATGAGGTGCTTATAGTGAGATCACACATGTCAGAAGCATGTCTAGAGTGCCTGGAGGCACAAACAGTGAATAATGGAAGTAACAGAGCAACATGAAGGGTCAGATTGTAATAAAGCTTCAAAGAAATCCTAGAGAAACAAACAGGCACACCAGAAACTGAGACCCTAATGGAAACAGCTCACAAGACAGCTTGGTGACCACGTGTGGAGTGTGCAAGGAAAGACTAAGGCCCAAATGGAAAGAGCTCACAAGACAGCATGGTGACCATGTGCAGAGCGTACAAGGATGGCAAGGCCAATAATAATCTGCTTTAAGTTAAATGAAAGGCTGTTGAAAGAAAACTGGAAACCAGAGAAGAGATTTTAAGATTCAGGAAACGCATTTTTTTATGAACCAGGATTTTGCCCATGAAACCAGAATGAAAAGAAATTAAGGCAGCAAAAAAAAAAGGATTGAAATGGAGGACGTTTTACCCCAACATAATGAGGATATTCACACAAGAGTCAAACCAATCATTCATTAATCATAAGGAGGCCATTCAGTATAACAGGAAATCAGTGAACCAGAGAAGAAGTGGAAAGGAGATGAAAGAGCAGAGGAGCTGCTGAAAGACATGAAAAAGAAATGAGCAGAAAGATCCTGAGGAGGAAAGAAGATGGATAGTAAGCAGGATCAGAAGGGACACTACTAGACTTTAACCCACGAGTATAGGAAAAACAGGACAATGCACTGAAATATAACTGAATCCATATTAAGTCTACCACACTGGAAAGTACACGGGGGATGTTGGCAGAGAGGAACATGACTACGGTGGTTAAAAAGAATGATTGGAATACCACCTGTTGAGTACAGGTTGGCCGAAAAACACATGGAATATCATCAGAACAAGGACAATTGGATACAATAAATTGTTTGGACAGTAAACTGTGTTGATTATGTACAACTAGCCAACAGAGACTGTAAACAAAAATGCTGGTTACAAATCTTTTATAATATCTAGGCTTTTTGTGTGCCTTTTGGATCTATGTTTGGCTACTGAATTTAAAAAAAGGGAACCATGAAACAATAAAAAGTAAGCAACAAATGGGACAATCCGCAAACTACAAAATCATCGTAAAAAAATGACATTGAATGGCTATAGTCGGTCAACATCGCACACACAACCAACCAAGGAGGGAGGCTGCAGCCCCCACACCCCCTTAACTATATATACCAACTCTGAGATCACACTACAGTGGGGAAAAGGAAAAATTTAAAAGGTTTCCCTTCACTTACCTTACGCATCGCATTACTTTCTGGTTGTTAGCCAACTACGGACATTCGATGTAGTTTTTTTCGATGCTGCTTTAGTTCACTGATTGTCACATTCGCTCTTTTCTATTTAGTGTTTCACAGTTCGCTGTTTTTCAAATTCATTAGCCGAACATAGACTGGTGCTTTTTTGTTTCCCTTTTTGCTATTATCCCTTTCACCAAACCAAATTACATTATAAATGCAAATGGCATGTAAGAAATAATGCAAACTGGAGATTTTACATATAGAGAAATCTGGATATACTGTAACTAGGGAATGAAACTATTTAAACAGAAAAATTATAAATTGTTTTAGAGGCACAGATAATAAAGGCAGTGCACCTAAAATATAGATGACCTCACAATTTTAAAAATGCCTGATTGCTTGGTAGAGCTAGTCTGCAGCTATTAGATCGGAAGGATATGGCAAATTTATTTAAAAACTTGATATAAGTACTGTTTGTATTCTGAAACTGTTATTAATGAATGATTATATGTGGTACATAAAAATAACTGATAGCAGATGGCAGATAAAGAAGCTTAAACAGAAGCTATGTATACGATAACTAAATGCTGAATATTATTTCTCAAGAGACCATGAGGTAATTTAAGAGACCCCAAGTGCAGGGTGGAGAGGAATGCCCACAGACTGATATGCAAAAATGAGAGTTTACCAAGGGGTGTGGTGGTGGGCTTGTAATTAAAGGGGCAATGTAAAAAGACAAGATGCAAACCACAGAGATGACACAGCAGAAAATATATTATTAGAACTCCAAAGGCAAGTTCATGATAAGAAACAAACTGGGCTGGGTAATAACAGACAGTCAGCCTAGTTTCAGTAGACCCAGCACACCAAGAAGAAAGTAATAGAATCGGGTCAAGAAAGGTCAAAGGTAAAGGGAGGAAAGACGGGCAGACACAAAGGAGCAACAATGCAGTAATGTATAGCAAAATAATCACATCTAGCAATAGGACTGAGAGGGCTTGATAAGATAGGTCAGGAAAGAATTGTAGTTTACAAGAGAATTTAAGAAAATAATTAATAAAAAAAGTTAGAAGGTGGAGGAGACAAGAAGAGGGAATCAAACAAAATCACATGACAGGGAATGTAGGGAAAAAAAGGAGCAGAGGAAGGATGGACACTTAAAAGCAGAGAGTGAGGAGGACCGTATTGCACTGATTGCAGTGCATAATGAAGACAGAATGGGGGTGGAAGAGCAGGCCAAGCCACGCAGAGGGAAATACACTCTGATGAAGGAAGCAGCTAATGTAAATGTGTATATAGTTTTAGGGAAGGGAAGACAAAGTCCAAGGACAAGACTGAGACACAGGAAGAAGGACAGAAAAGGAACAGAGAAAACATCTATCAGAAGTGAACAGATCATAGGAAAGGAAGGAGGGTGGATGGCAGTCAGAGAAGGAAATGATATGTAAGATAAGAAAAGACGGAGGATGACATATGCCCAATTAAATCTTGGAATGTCAATGGGCTGACAGGGATGAGTAAAAGAGAAAGAATATTAGAACATATCAGATGAACTAATGCACAAGTAATAGAATTACAGGAGAATCATCTGAGTAATGAAGGTCATAGGAAGTTAAGAGGAGGAGGGAATACAATTTAGAAGCAAGCTGCACATGGCAGACAACTAAGAGATGGGTTTGTAACACTAAAAAGGAGAACATGGCCACTGGAGATAAAGGGTAAGCTAAGTAAGCCAGAGGATAAGAAAACAAGATTTGCTAGAATTAAGATCATGTAATAGCAATGACCCTATTAGTTCATCGAAATACGTATTCATTGAATATGTATTCATTGACGGCTAAACAGCAACATTTCATTACAGCGAAGCATGGAATGTTTCCCATTGCTAGGAACCACTTGCCTTCTAGCACTCTAGAACAGACACTGCACTAAATCAAACCCACCCAAGTCAGGAGGGGCTTCACCACCCACACCCCCTTTGAAAAAAGGGCTATCTTGATTTAAATATTCAGGGACTGAAACAGCTGTAATTTCATAACGTAAAGACAATTCTGAATGTATATAGCAAAGTCACACCCTCTGCAATGCAGTCTGTCATCTCTGATAAGAATGTAGCCAGCAGGAGCATCTACTAAAACAGAAGTGAGTGGATAAAGCCAGAACTGTAATTATGTTATGTATGTTCTCTTCTACCCAGATGTTATAGAAGGTCACCTATAGTACAAACTCTTGAATATTTAAAATAATGCAATTTACTAATAACAGCTTCGGCAGAATTATGTGTGTAGGCTAACTGATATAGATATAGAAATATAGATAAATAGACAGATAGATGGATAGATGGATGGTCAGATAGATAAACACAAAGAAAGATCTCTTCTCCAATACCTGCTTCATCCAGTAGTTTTACAGATTCTGTAGTGACTGGTTAACCCAGTTCAGAGCCATGTTTATGACACATAGGCTCAGCATACAACAAGACACTTGACCCACTTCCAAAAGCCTTGCTGTCAGTGTAAGGGACCACTACACTGAGGACAGGCTCACAGCAGGTATTTTGGAATCTGGCCCATGGAGTAAACCTGTTTACAGGTAGGCTTTGCACTGAAGTAAATCACTTACACTGAGAAAAAGTCTTTTGGAATCAGGGCAGATTTACACTGAGAGCAACTCTTTTGGAATCTAGCTCACTGAGAATGAACTTCTATCCTCCATGAGGTGTTTTCTCAGTCTGCTGTGAAGATGAAATGTGTGCTGCTTAACATTCAGTGCTCTGTTAACATATTTAAGGGTATATTTAAGGGTATATATTCCCACTCAGGAATCATAGAAAAACTCACTAAGCTAGGCATAAACCCCTATATCACTAGATGGGTTGCAAACTGGCTCACAGATAGAACCCACAGTGTGAAAGTAGCTGACTTTAAGTCAGACTGCCAACCAGCCACGAGTGGAGTCCCACAGTGATTGATACTGGGTCCTCTCCTGTTTGGTATCTACTTCTCAGAAGTCCAGGCCAACATGAAGGGACTCTGGCTGACAAAGTTTGCTGACAATTGCAAGTTGTGAGCCATTACTAACTCCCCAAATGATGTTGGCATCCTATAGAAAGGCCTCACTGAGATCAATGACAGGTGTCAGAATCATGGCCTTAAGCTCAATGCCAAAAAATGTGTCATCATCCGCCTTGGGAAAAACCCAGTTCCCATGAATTACCACATCGATAGTAGTCCACTGAACACCGAAGGCGTTATAAGAGATCTAGGAACAATGGTTGATAGCAACCTCTCTTTTGACCACAACATTGCCACTGTGGTCAGAAAGTCCTTCTATGTGGCACATCTCATTACTAAGGGTTTTGCATCCAGGAAGAAAGAGGTCATTGTCTCCCTCTACTCTTCCCTCATTAGGCCAATCATCAAGTACAATGCCCCATTTGGCATGTACCTCACTAGACACCTGCAACAACTGGAGAGGCCGCAAGTACCTCACAAAGATGATCCTAGGCCTTAAACATTTGTCCTATATAGACAGACTCAAAAACGTAAAAATTGACAGGAACACCACAGCTTCACACAGTAAAAAGTATTTATTTGCAAAAATGAACCAGATAAGTGCTTTAATGTTGTAAAACCAATGCTTCTTCAGACTCAAGAAACTCCAACTATTCTCTGTCTCATATTGCCTACTTAGAGGCAATCTCTGCTTGACTTACAAAGCCATGTCTGACCCAGCTCTGTTAGAAATGCTACATTTAAAAAAATCCCAATCTCTCCACACCACACACTCCAGAGACCTCAACCTCATTACCACAATCAACAGAACATGGTGGAGGGACAGGTTCATAACCCAGAGACTGCCCATGCTATGGAACAGACTTCCCATACATGTCAAACAGAAGACCTCAGTGACCCTCTTCAAGAGAAATCTTGATGAGTGGATGTGAAACAGAAAATTCACCCCGGGGATCACTCCAGTGGCTCTACTCAACAGAAGTACTGGGAACTAAGGTCAGTTGGCATGATGCCAGGGTAATCCTATGGGCTAGGCTTGTAAGAGCTCCAGGGTCATTAGCCTAGTACACACCTATGAATCTATGAACCTATGAACAGATACCCAACATGCTCCATCACTCTTTTTCAATCAATTCAACCACATAATCAAACCCCAAACCACTTTCTGGATCTATATTTGCATGTGTTCCTGTATCCATGCAAGATAGAAGATTTGGCATTCGAAATGTTTCAGCCATTATGGCCTTTGTCATTCCTGGCTTGTGACCTTCTTGTTGCGACATTGAGTTTCAACCTAGTTATGTTTGACAATGCCATAGTATATATATATATATATATATTTTTTTTTTTTTCTTTCTTTCTTTTTAGAAAAGAGCACCATGGCTCCATAATCTGTGCTGAAAGTTATACACATATGATTACATGTTAAAACACTGAAGTGTAAAAGCATCGCAGACAAAACCACTGATGTCTACTCTTCAATGAACAAAACAAATGAAAAAACACTTAAAACATAATCATCAAAACTAGGAAATAGTCTTCCTTTCTGATCTCTAAACCCTAAAATTAACAAACGCTTCAGGTCAAATTTGTCTGAACAATGATATTGTTAGGGGCAGAGGTTCGTGTAATGAGTAAGGTACAGATGCATGCATTCCATGAGGTTGCTTTTGCATTCCTTTTAAATTTATCTTCACTCAACTTCAAGTATGTGAGGAGCTTTTTAAATTAAAATCCAACTTTTTGTTCATATCAATAAACATTTTATTCAGTACTACATTTTAGTCTTTAGTATAATAATCTGTTCTCAAGCTATCCATACATCTGTCTGTTTTTTCTGTGGTCCTCCACATCTAGAATATTTAATAGGAGTATTCAATTTCTACATATATTTCTACATTCGTAGATTGTTGCTAGGCTAATGACCCAGGGGCCTTTCTAAGTTTTGCCAAGTTTTCTTGAAAGAATAATGATGTCCTAAATCAAAACACGACATTGAGGGCCAGGCATTTATAAGCTACCTCTGTCCATAAGAGACATGGGTGTCAGGCCTGGTGTAGATTTCCTATTCTCCATCCACTGGTCTAGGTTGCACTTAAACTGGGTAACGGACGAACTCAGCTTCACATTGATGGGAAGACTGTTCCATAGGAGGGACAGTCTCCGGGACATATATCTGTATCTCTAGTAGACAAAATACATGTCCCTAGACCTTGTATTTGAAGTGCTCCTTGACTTCCAAACATGTAGGAGATTCATAAATGTGGGGTCTGCATATACCTTGTAAGCCAGGCATAAATCACCCCCCAGCAACCTATAGGAGACTGTAGAGGGAAAGGGTTTTAAGGTGCTCTGCATAAGGCAGGTTTGTTACACCTTGTATTCTTTCTGTAAGAAATTTCTGAGGTTGCTCTAGTTGCTGCATGTGCTCAGTCAGGTACATACCAAAGGGAGCATTGTACTCTATGATGGATCTGATAAGAGCAGAGTACAGTGGGATAAGGACCTCTTTGGATCTAGATGTTGTGCCCTTACTTATATGTTGCACAACATAAAATGATTTCCTCACCACTGTGGCCCTGTGGTGGTCGAAAATAAGAATACTGTCTATGTGCATATCCAGATCCCTGACCACTGGGTTGACTCTTGCAGGTGTATTTTCAACATGGGGATTAACTGGGATGGTTGCCTTCCCAACGGATACAATTATATATTTAATTTGTACGTTTTGTCTCACTTCTGGAGAAGTTTTCGCTGTACTACAGCTTTAACTGGAGATCGGACTATTGGAGCCTCTGTCTAAAACTCTTCACTTACAATTCTCACAATCTCGTTTTTTTCCTAGTGGCAATAAGTAAATGTTAATTTGAACATGGCTGATTTATTTTAAGGAAAGCTAACTGGCTTCCCTTGACAACAAGAGCTACATATTTTTTCTCTATGTTCCTCTTCAGTCTTGTTATTCAAAGAAAATGTCCCCTACTCTTTACCAAACTACTAGTGAAAACCTCTTCCTGCAGCTTTAGAGTCTCAAGTGATGAAATTATCTGTATTATCAGAACCCCCCCCCCCCCCTTTCAAAACTGTCTTTGGAGGAGAAGCATTCTTAAATGTTGTCCCATCCTGTTGGAATCTTCTACCTGTTGAACTCAGAAAGAAATAAATCCCAGCTAACGCTTAAAAATTTGCTAAAGGTTTTTGTTTCAAAGAGAATGAGTGTAAATGCTTCATTGATCATGGTTAATTATATTGACATTAAAAGCCTTTTCCTGCAATGATGCTCACAACGTATAGATACTAGCCAAGGTAACACATAAAATGGAATATGTGCAACAGTAATTCAGATTTGTACATATATGCACAATACTTTGTATATGCATCTTACTCTTTTGTTCTCTTACTAGTGCTTATCAAATGTGATGAATGACACTGTGTTACCAGTATGTCTCATGCTTATGTATTATATATTGTACCTTCTATCACACCTGCAATGTATATAAGTCTGTTCTTTGGAGCCAAGCCCAGAATGTGGTAGAAAAGAGATTTTAGTTCTGCTCACTCACCCAGTTAAAAAGACAAACAGGCAAACAAATAAATAAATAAAAAATGTGATGCTGTTACGGAGGTAGGTTATTGGTAAAGAAAAATGTTTTTGTCTGCCTAAATAATACAAGGTTGAAACAACAGTCTGTGCTTTAGTATGTACTCTTGTCACACGTAGCACTTTCAGGAGAAAATGTTTCTCTGTGGGAGACTGGTATAATAGTTAAGGAGGTACAAGCTTTGAGGCTAGGCTTAAAATGGCTGGTAAGAGCAATTAGTCTAGTACTAATCTATGAACCTCTAAATAATGCAAGGTTAAAACAAGATTATATTGAGAACTAAGGTACCCTGTTTATATGTTTTATAAGTATTTTCCTGTAGATCCATGATATATAGAGTCACTATCAATTGCACAGTTTGATTTCAGAATGGTCTTATTTTAATGATGGATATTTCTATTAGACTTTGATGTTGCTGCTGTTTCATAGACATGGCTTAAACCATGCCCTTCTCAGGTATGTACTATATAAACAGAACTGAATATGGTGACAAGGGGGAGGGGCGGCACACTGTCTGCATTCTGCTTTAGTAGTGCAACATTTATTTATTTAAAGTCTTTATCCTGCTATTCAGACCTTGTCCACTGAGACACATATACTAGGAGATGTGTTAGTAGCTGATGTAGATCACCCTCCAACAATCTATTCCTTCTGTCTTCCTAAGGTCTTGGATAGCATTTCTAAAAGTACAGTTTATCAGAAGAAGTGATTACTCCTAGATGAATTTAATATTAATTAAAACTATTTTCCTCTAAAGTGACTGATGTCCTGGCTGAGCTAGTTTACAGTATGATGTTTGTTAGCTACTGTCTAAACTGACTGGGTATTGATTGATGATGATGAGTGTGTAGGTGAGTAAGCAGTTCAGAAGGATCATGTAGTGATAATCAAACAACAGGGATTAGGTTATGTGCGAATTTGATTAGTAAAGGTGATGCGATAACTGAAACTAGATATTTAAAAGATTTAACAGCTACCAGACTGCACTTTTCTGTTTAGTTAACACAACTGCATTTTTTTCTGACTTTGCTACTTGTTGAAGACCTTTAGAATATGTTTATGAAATACTATCTGATCACTTTTCTTGCCTTGAGGTGATAAATATAAGCTTTGTTAGGTTCAGACTGCTTGATTTGTTATATCACTTAATTAACATTTTCAGTACTTTTATCGTCTCATGAGATTTTCCAGAGGTATAGAAGACAGCAATTTTGAATACAATTCATAAAAAAGTAAGAATGACTTTGACCCCATTGTTGTGTTGTCCCCACTGATCAAGGTGTCCCTGAACTAGTTAATAACAGAGTGATTCTGTCTAAAGGGTAATAAGACTCTTCATGAGTCTTAACGTGGTTCTAAGCAGAGACATAATAATGACCCTGCATTTTCTGAGGGTCTTCAGTATATCCATGATTGTGCTGAATGGTATGGTTCTTCTGTGGTTCATTTTGTCAATTGTAGATTCTAAGGCTACAAGTTATGTTTCCATTTTGACATTCATGTGAAATTTATGTTTCTTGAGACAGTATCTCATCTAGCCAGATGCACATCACCTGTGGGGTTCCAGTTCCACGGGGCTCTGTTCTGGGTCCTCTACTCTATAGCATCTACTTGCCAGAAATTAATGCAAATGTTAAGGGACTGTGGATAAGTAAGTTCGCTGATGATTGTATATGAGTGCAACTGTTAAATCCCTATAACACACTCAGATCCTCCAGCAAGGCCTGGACTATATCAATGACTCAGTGTCAGTCATGGATTCACCAAAAGAAAAGCAGTATAGTTACTTAGTTTTTTTTGTAAAGGTACTGCCTCCTCTGTTCTTACCATATTGGTAGTACAGCTGTCAAAAATGATACTGTTATCTGGGACATTGTATTTGTGATGATGATGCTCTTACTTTTGATCATTGTGTCACATCTGTGATTAGAATATCCTTCTACCATGCTCATCTTTGTTCCATCTGTGGTTAGAAAGTACTTCTACCATGCTCAGTTTGCATGTGCATCTCTTGTAGGTTTCATGCAACCCATTACATGTTCATAGGTTCATAGATTAGTACTAGGCTAACTGCCCTTGTGAGCCATTTTAAGCCTAGCCAATTATCCCTTGTGAGACTCAAAACCTGTACCTTGTGTTTGTAAGGCAAACACCTTAACCATTAGGCCACCCTCACAAGCCCATCTAGGTGCTTCTTTTATTAATCATATCCCTGAGCTGATCATTGCTTAGTGATGATGCCAGAGAGTTTGAGAGATTTTGTATGCATCTGAAGCCATCCTTGGCAAGAAAAATGAAATAATGTCTTGCTTTGTACTTGTATTGCTTGTTTTCATTGTATTCTCAAAGAATTGTGTGCTGTTTATTGTTGGTTAGAGTTTTAAGTTGCATTTGTCCACTGCTGTAAGGGCTGCTGTTCTGCAGTTGTAGTACTCTGACTACATTACATCTGCTGTTTTCAGTGTTTTAGGCATCTGTTTTTGTGATTCCCTAAAACTTGGGCTCCAACAAATCTTTTTACGTTAAGAGAGTCAAAGTTTGCACTCTTGTGGCAGGAGAGGGCTGATTTCACCTAGCTGAGCTGGGAATTAATTGTGGAAAGCTTATTGTGTGCTTACCTGATTAGCCTGTGAACACATCTACTTTATCTTTCTGCTTATATAAGCCTCACATTTGCCTGATGCCACTCTTCATGCAGTTGCAGTTAGTGATGTCCTGCATATAGACAATCACTAGAAGTTGTACTTATCCCTAAAAAAACTGCCACTAAAATTTTCCACAGTCCCTGCTACTCAAGGAGCAACTAGTTTGCTTGCCGAGCAACACTGCTGGATTTAGTTAGCTCTAGAATACATTATTACTGCACTCAGAAGTATTGCTGCTCAGAGAGCAACTAGTTTGCACACTGGGCAGTATTGAGGCATAAATTAGCAACAGATTATGCTAAGTAAGCACACATCTCTCATTCATTTGCAAATCCACCCCATTTTATTCCCTTATTTAGCACACATTAAGGACCTACAACCATGGATAGACCTTTCCCACTATTTCTACATCTAGCTTGGTGGACATGGGCATCCTGGGGAAATGAAGCAATTGCCTCATGTACACCGACAAGCACTTAATTCTGAAACAGACGAATACAGCATATGAGACATGTAGTTACACAATATCACTGGAGGCAAGACTCTCACAGACACAAACAGTGTGAAACAGGTTGACAGTGATACACACACACACACACACACATACACACACACACACACACACACACACACACACACACACATGGAGTTGCTCACATGTAACTTACACAAATGTCAAAGACCTCTCAGATGCAGTCCTCAGAAACTCTGCATGCACACAAACAAGACAACTGCCACTACAACATATACAACTACAACTCACAATGTCTCAGCTACAAAGCACATAAGGGGTAACAGCACACAAACTAATATTTTGGTGCTAGTAGACTCCATTGGGTGACACACAGATGTCCCTCTCACCAGGCTGAATAAGGAGAAGTTTACAGTTAGCAAGCACTCAGGTCACTAAACTCCAAGTACCAGTATGACTCGGTCATGGTCCATGTAGGCGTAAATTACCTAAGACGTACCTCCCTAGACTATATGAACAGAAACATGATTCAGCTCTCCAAATATGTGTCACAGTGGAGTATGAGCCTAGCATTGAGCACCATTCTACCTTCTCAAAGGATGATGCCACAATATCAACAGAAAATGATTGACTTTAATAATTGGCTTAGCTACTGGTGTAATTCCAAAGGAATTTAATATTTGTCATCCTGGAAGAAAATGAATGACAGGGCCACGTGCTTTGCCAGGGATAGTCTTCCCATGCCACCTGGAAAATTATATGACGTCTTCTGTTGGTTTCTTGCTGTTACTTGCATTTACCTGCATGCATACTATTTATTGTGATCAACTATTCTTATTGCTGTATTGTACTAAGTACAATAAACACACGGAGACAACTGCTTCAGTTAATACACTTTCTATAACATTTTCCTTTTGGATCTACAAGCATATAACACAGATGCCGTCAGCTCTCTATTGCAAATTCCCAAAGCTTGTTTATACACACTTATATTTATACAAAAAAGTCTGATATTTTTTTCTCAAAGTCTGACGTATAACAGTTCTTTCTTTGTATAACAGTTTTCCTTTGTTTCCTTGTCCTTGGTTCATTCAAGTTCGGTGGTCCAGGGAAACTCAGTCTTGCATTATCTGAAACGTGGTGTTCCAGCACTATCTGAATCTTGATGTTCCAACTTTGTCTTGCTTGATGTTACATCTCTTTACTTCATTGATGTCCTTCCAGCTGCCATCTGAGCAGTTATTCTTACAGACTTTGTTTCTCAATAACATACTCCTTTACATGGATGCCAATATCCAATTAAGCTATGCCAGCACACTTACTACTTCCTATTTTTCAGCATTTTATACTATTCCTAAATTAACCCTTTATATTTCATATCATTCTTGCAGCTTTTTATTCAAAGTAATAATCATGCTAGCAACAGTTACTATTACTCTTTCACTACCACTAGGCTTTCAAATATTGGCCAAAACATTATCCACCCCTATAGTGCCTTTTTAGGCATTGCCAAACAACCAAACCTTCCAGTATAGCAAAATCTACTCTGGATAAGCAAAAGGTATTACTGCTCAATGGTATGAGTCTCAACAAGAAACTACACTCCCTGGAAGAACTCCTCACCCTGGAGAATGCTGACATCTGTGCAGTTACTGAAATATGGTTCAAAGCCACTGAAACTACCCTGGCAGCGCAAGGTTATAATGCCTTTACCATGTTCAAAACACCCACTTCACATGAAAAAGTGAAAGGTGGAGGTGTATCCATCTACATAAAGGATAAGCACACCTCTAGACTGGTCAAACAATATGACACACTTGTTACTCCATGTCCAAACAGGGTTCCTATCACATAGTCGAACTTGTACAAGTTCGAACCCCCATATGAATGAGACCATAAGTTCGAACTTGTACAAGTTTGAGCGTTTAAATGGAAATCTCCATAAGGGGAGGTTTCTGTTAATTTCAATGTGGTGCGATCTCGGAGTTGGTATATTTAAGTAGCGGGGGTGTGGGGGGTGTATGGGGGCGTGCTCTCCTACTTACAACAATTTATTTTGTTTTTACTTCTTTTTTTTTTTTACCACTAGTCAAAGTTTTGTAACTTCCAATGGAATGGTTCGAACATTCTGTGCTCGAAGTTATAAAACTTCGACTATGTGATATAGACCCATCCAAATAACCATAGAAAAATTCTCTTACCATATCCTTGCTAGCTAGAGGTCTCCCACCTTTAACCAGAAAAATCATACATTATATACTTAAATTTGCTAGAATCACTTACAATTCTGCCAAATAGCATACTCATGGGTGATTCCAAATACTTATCCATTAACTGGGAGCCATACACAACCACTAACATGCAGGCTCAAAGATTTCCAGACTTTGTCAGTGCAAATGCCCTGTAACAGCTAGTGCGCATTCCCACTAGGGGGACAGATATCCTAGATCTGGTACACACAAATATGGGAGAGTGTTGAACCCCCCAAGTGTGATGTCCTCACTGGTTACATCAGATCATAAAGTGGTCTCCCTTGAAATAACTATAAAACTAGAACCCCTAGCTAACCTCAAAACCTTTTAGAACTTTTCTTAGGCAAGCTACCTCCTATTAAGTGATGGCATAGCTAATTTCCAAGCTCCACCAAACTTAGAAAACAAAGAAGAATCTGGGTATAAATAGGTTGTTCAACAAAAGAATAAAAATCCTATGTAGACGTAAGCGAGAATGTGCACAACAGAGGAAAAACTCCTTCAATAGTCTAACCAAGCTAATCAGGGGACTATCAAGTCTTGAAAAGCAAATTTCCTCCCAGGCTAAGGATAACCATAAGGCATTTTTCAGTTATGTATGCGATCTTAAGAGCACCATCCAACAATGTGCAGAATTAGTAGTTCACAGTATCACCTATACCCAGTCAGAAAATATAGCAAATCTCCTAGCCAATAAATTCACCTCAAATTTCACCTCCCCATCATCTCCAGTCATCCCCCCCCAAGAAATACCCTCCATCATTTCTCTACCAATTATCACCAAAGAACAGATCACCAGTACTCTGTCTAAAGCTAAAAACATGGCTTTTATGGGTCCCAACAATATCACAGGATACTTCTTAAAAAGCTTAAATCATGACCTATCAGACCCTCTAAGATTTCTATTTAACCACAGCTTCCAGACTGGCTTTGTCCCTGTGGAGAAGAGGACAGCATAAAGGAGGACCATCAACAGACCAAGGAAATTACATACCCATACATTTGATTAGTCTTATATACAAGGACATGAAAGAATAATCATGGAACTGATAAATAATGACATAGAAAACTTCCAAACACTGGACCCAACTCAGTTCAGCTTTGTGAAGGGCAAGGTCATGCCTGCTCAATCTGGTGAACGTCTTTGAGAAAGTCACTAGGACAATGAATGAAGGTAAAACAGTCCATACTGATTACCTTGACCTAAGATGTTTACTACAATTCCCCACTCAGGTATTATGGATAAACTCAAAAAACTGGGTATAAATCTCTACATAACCAGATGTATAATAAAATTGCTCATGGACAGGACAAATTTTTTTACAGTGGGAAAATCCAGATCCATCAAGAGGCTAGTTAGTAGTAGTGTGCCACAGGCCTCAGTGCTGGGACCTCTCCTGTTTGGAATAGACTTCTCAGAAGCCAAGACTAATATAGATGGCCTTTGTCTGATCAAGTTTGCTGACAACTGCAAGTTGAGGGCAATCATTGAGTCCCCTAATGATGTAGATATGCTTCAGGGGGGTCTTAATCAGACAATAGATTAATGCCAAAGCCATGGTCTAAAACTAAATGCAAAAAATGCATAATCATACCCATTTGGGAACTCCAATACCCCTGTAAATTGCAACATTAGTATCACACCCCTAAGATTGGACTCAGATGTGAGATATCTAGGTACACAGATAGATAGTAGTCTGAACTTTGACCACCATGTGTCCATAGTGGTGGGGAAGTCATTCTATGTGGTGCAACTTATAAGTAAAGCATTTCATCCAGATCCAAGGAAGTTATAGTCCCACTGTATTCAGCCCTCATCTGACCAATAACTGAGTACAGTGCACCTTTCAGCATGTACTTCACCAGGCACTTGCAACAGCTAGATCAGCTTTAGAGACTACTTACAAAAAAAAATGCAGGATGTAAACAACATGTCCTATGCGTATTGATCAAAAGCCCTATTCCTTTACTATGTGTCCTACCCACTACTAACGAGTGACCTATGCCTACCCTATAAGGCACTCTCAAATCCAGCCCTGATGGAACTGTTACACATTTGCAACAAAAACTGCATGAGGACCACCCGACCTAAGGATCTAAACTTGGGCTGTGACACAGACAAAATGTGCTGGAGAAACAGATGTGTGTCTCAGAGATTAACCCTTCTCTGGAACAGGCTTCCTATTCATGTAAAGCAGAGGCCTTCTCTGACCCTCCTGAAACACAGTTTTGATCACTTGATGGGAAAGTCTACATTCACTCCTGGGGGGGGGGGGGGGGGCACCCATGTCCCTTATGCGCAAACCTAAGCCATCCTCTAGCCCTTAGGGATCAAAAATTGGGTACAATTTGCGTAAAACTGGCTAGGCTTGTAAGGGCTCTTGAGCCATTGGCCTAGTAATTTCCTATGGACCTATGAATATAATTCCATTTGGAATGTACCTCAGAAAGCATTTTAACAAATTTGAATGACCCCAAAGGTATCTGACCAAAAAGTTTTCCGAACTACTCAATCTTAGCTACATCAAAAGACTAAATGTACTGTCTATCTTCTTTGTCTCGTATAGACTCCTATGGGTGATCTTGGTTTAGTCTTTTGTGCACCCAAAGTCTCTATACATTTTGACATCCTCTATCTTCACACAACCAATAGTCTAACACTCATGCCAAAGACCTCACCCTCCTCCAGAAGATCGACAACATCAAAACCTACTGGTGTGACAGATTCATAACTCCACACATTCCCTGCTTTGCATAAACTCCTTCTACAGATCAAACAATGTAGCAGCCAATCTACTTTCAAATCCAGATTTGATGAGAGTCCATAAATTTAGGCATGTCATATGTGAAAATAATCTTCTACCAGAGTTAATTAATACGGTCTCGATACCAAAGGGTATCAGGGCCAAGTTTCTCATTAGCTCTTCAGGGACAGACTTACTATGAACCTATGAAACATGATCAACCAGTTTGGAGACTATTTATGTAATCATGTGTTAAAGTTTGCTCAGCTAGGATAAGATTCTCAGACTACTGCTTTTACACAAGAATTGTCACAGGGGTCCAGTCCTAGATCCTGTCAGGATCATGATGTTATTAAAAGATCTGTGTTTTGTTTGTAGTACAGCGACATTGACCTTACAAGCAAATGATACATTTTTCAATGTCTTCATCCCACTCTGCTCTTTTCACCGTCCTACTTTATTAAGGCATCCTTGTGCACTCTGCCATCCTTCATTCTCCTCTAGCAGTGACCTGCAATACTTACTGTCTCTAGCCTACATTTCCCCTTTTCTCTCTTCAGTATTCCTTAATTTATCTTTCCTGCTTTTTCTCTTTTCTTACCTTTCTCCCCTCACCCCATCTTTTCCTACGATCAGCCTACCAATCTGCACCTCACCTGCTTTTCAATAGTTTGCACACTGAAATAAATACTTCTTTTATTTGTTTTACCTTACTTCTCAGTTTCCTTGTAACTTAGTATAATTACAGTTGCATCATTTCCATCTTATGTTATCAAAAACGATACCATATTACATTGTTGCTTCAAAATTATATTGTACAGCATTATGTAATACATGCTTGTTTCTTTTCCATTGAGTGTTGTTATCTTTCAGTGACTTGGTATTGTTTTAGAACTCTTATCAAGTGCAATCATTAGTTGCATATTGTATTTTTGTACAGGAAGAGTCTTTTTAGGCCCAGTCAGACTAACCCAGTAAACAAATGCCAACAAATTAATAAATAATTGTTTTGGCCGATAGTTTAGGTGCTAAAGTAAGTGATGCACTTTGTTAAAGATTTCTCATAGATACAACACAGTTAAAACTCATTATTTAATATTGAACAGGGACAAAACTGTGTGCATGTCCTTTAGCAGGAACCTGACATTTGAAATAAGATAACAGGATCAAAGCAATAATAAATGACTTGAATTGTACTTTATTGTTCATTATCATTTTCATATCATGTTAATTCTCTTGCTAAATGTGTTTTTTTTTTCAGGATTGTCAGTCCAGAATCAATATAAATGAGCTATTTTTTTTAGAAATTAGATAAATGCTGGAGTTATACTGAATCACCAACGTCCAGGAGCATTGAGATTCAATACATTGATGAAGAAACTAACAAAATGGAAAAGGGACAACAAACCATCACCTACACTTAAAACCAAAGAAAATAGCTAAAGCAGAGTTTTTGCAGGAGGCAAGCCACCCTGAATTCCCTGCGTGCCCTCCACATACAGCCCCCCATGTACTCAGAACTACAAATATACCATCTCCAAGATCATACAATAGTGGGGTAAAGGACAAATTCCCTTATCTCTCTGCCTGATGTTCTCAGAGAAAAATCATACAACATCACAAGTTAGAAGTTCAAGTGAATGGACCATAAACATTTACATGCACTGCTAAACACCAATAAAATGCACTTCATCACTTAACCACAGTGATCAGTGAAAAAACATTTGATTGACTGCTGAAAAACTAACTTTTGGCAAAGTAAGACTCAACAAAAATTATTATTCTATCTTGATAAAATACAACTTGCTTTAATTCAATAATATAATTTGTGTTACATGCTCTTTATATTATGTGTGCATCATCATATACTATATTCACTTGTCGCTATGTCAGACTTTGATTCCACTTGCTACATAAATCAATGTGTTTTGCTTTCAAAGTGTATAATAATCCTGTAGTAGGTAGCATCTGGCAACTATTTAGGCAGTTTTTATGTGGTCAAACCATAAATATCACTAAGCAAGGGCTTGCTGTTCTTTTAGATTTATATATCTGTTTATCAGGTGAGTGGACTGGCCTATTGACCTTTTTAGCCACAACTTGGTCTCAAGAGAGCAAATTACATCAAAAATGGTACAGGACTAAGAAGTTCAGTGAGTTGTTAATACCAATAGTAAGGCAAAGTACTCTGCAAATATATACATGCATACACATTAGTGAAGTACATGCTGATACACATGAATTATTAGTGATTGCTTTGTAAATATAATTTAAAAAAAGAGTACATTAATAATCATGACAACGTCACAGCAAATAATGTAGTTCAACAGAGCATGTGGAGATTAGGCTGTATAACACTTTGGTTTAGGTTGTTGTTGTTTGTCTTTCAGCTTTTCCCGGTTAGGGGTCGCCTCAGCAGAACTCTGGTCTGCTAATTATTGGCAGTCGATTTTCAGGAATGCCGAGGTGCCAGCTCGACGTCCAACCTTCTACGAAGGCACGCCCATTTACGCATGTCTTTCAAATGCCACCCAACCATGGGGAGGACATGCAGACTCCACACAGAAGGCACTCCCCACACTCCAGCCGAGAATTGAACGGGAGAAACTCTTGCTGTGAGGCAACAACACTACCGCTGCACTACCGCGGCAGTAGTAAGTAGTTAATCATTGTCTATAAAGCAGTTTTACCCAGCTTCCTAATTTAAATGCTTTCTCATGTTTTAAGTCAGTTTGCACTGATAATTATCTGACTTCAACTGGAAGCTGTTTCCATGTGGCAGGACACAGTCAACAGATATTATGAGGGCTAGCATGTTTTTGCCTATGATTGATCTCGCTATGTGGACAGAAGATGGGAAATCTTCCAGCATAGCTTGATTTGAGTCATAATTCTTCTTGCAAGGTTATCAGTATGTGTTGAGAGCATTAATGGCGGATCTAGTGGAATACCAAGATACTTATATTCCTAGTTATTTGGTATCACATTGCCATGCAAATTGTTGACTGAAAATGCTCGTTAGCTAGGTTCTGGGGTGTTACAAAGAGCATGTCACTGGTTCTAAGGGGGTTTATCAGTAATTTGCTATTGGTAGGCCATTAGAATAAATCTCTAAAGCTTTTTTTGCAGTTGTTTTTGTAGAGTGATAAGAGAGTTACCAGAAATAGGAAGTGGCATATCATCAGTGTATAGCACTGTGTGAAGTGATGGTAAATTATTTGTGAGATCATTTATGAAAAGGGACAACTGAAGGAGGTTCATATTGCCCTTTGAGAGACACCTATTTTCAGTGTTCCTTTTTTACAATATTGGTTGTTGTAAGATACCTGGAAGGTCCTTTGAAGATATGTGAAGGCTGCCGGCCTAGCTAGATAGGATTTTGTAGATAATTCTGTCATTTGTATATATTAATGTAAGCCACATGCTTGTTCTCTTTGTTAAATGTTGAACTTCAAAAATGTAACTACATTTCACTCTGCTGAGGAAAGCTGATAAGTCACGCATTGTATAATTGTTTGATCTCAAAACTTGGAGCCGAGATGTCTGGATGAAGGAATTCTTGCTATTGTTTTGAGACCAGAAATAATTGCTAGAATTTGCATGTATAATGTCTTTTATTGCTGTAGCTTCCTGACCAGGTGCAAGATCAAAAGGGCTGCTAAACTTTGAGTTTATGTTAGCCTGGGAACCAGAGAAAACATGATGCAATCTGAAATGAGTCAGTAGTACTGTGTTATCAATTTAAGGACAGAGAGTATCAGAGCATTTTGCATTTGTCTTCAGAACATCCAACATCACCAGCATTGCCTTGCTCTATATGTAAGTTTATTTTAGAACTGTGTTTGGTCTTATAAATAGCTAGGAAGTAGGAAGATTAGACTAGTTGTTTTCTATATTGATGTCAGAACTATTCTACTGTATTATTTTAAGCATTTCTCTGTGATCTCTGAACTCTTGACTAGCAATGTGTAACAAGAAGTATTGTCTTGTGTTTTTATTATGCATTATTACATATTTTTAAACCTTTCAACTGTGGTTGTTCTGTGTAGAGATAATTTAAGCTCTAGAGTACATTGCATGTATATAGTGATACTGGCCAAGCTACTCCAATAAGCTTGGCTGTTCAGTCATGCTTACCCTTTGGATAATAATATTGCACAGTAATAATTCGACACCGTTTAGTAAGGGCCTTAGAGTGGCTGATAAGTAAGGGTCCTGGTGACAGTGATTACTACCTTATAGCCTGGACAGAAGGGGCACAGCTAGTGAACCTGTGTCAACCTTCCCTAGGAGTGTCTGTGTGGTTGTATATAAATCATATCTCAAAGTGTGTGTGTGTGTGTGTGTGTGTGTGTGTGTGTGTGTGTGTGTGTGTGTGTGTGTGTGTGTGTGTGTGTGTGTGTGTGTGTGTGTGTGTGTGTGTGTGTGTGTGTGTGTGTGTGTGTGTGTGTGTGTGTGTGTATATGCTACTTGGGCAGGGACATGAAGCACTGGTTGGGCAGAGAGAGTGCTAGGAGGGCTTGGCTTGGGACCCTGGCTAAGGACCCCACTTTATAGCTGTGCCAGTGGGGAGTCTTATTGGGGATCTGGAGAGAAAGGGAGAAACCAGGCCCAGGCTGACTATGATCTCTGTGTTCTCTTAAGGGAAATTGTACTTTACTGTGTCTGTATTTGTTATCCTTCTCAATGTGGATGCCCCTCACTGGTGTTAGTGGTGAGGATTGAGGCTCCTTGATTGCTGGGCCAGTGCACGGGCATCACAGGACTATGAGTGAGGTAATTTTGGAAACAGTTAATAGTATTATTTCCAAAGTTAAATCTTCTGAGTTTATTTAATAGAAAGCTATGGATCACTGTTACAAATGTACAGGTCATGTCTAGAGAAATATCTCCTGTAATTAGTTATTCATTCATATTATAACAGATGATATCAGTTGTTCTTAGTAGTGCAGTTAAAGTACTGAATACCTAGTGGAAGACAAGATGTTGGTTTGATGAATAAGCCATAGTTGTTCGCATGTTTAAATATTTGTTTGCAGACTAGTTTCTTGAAGATTTTTGCTATTGGTCTGATACTGAAAATTTGTCTTTAATCTTTTAGATGAGTAGTTAAGTGTATTTTGGGGAGTGGGTAATGACTGCATGTTTAAAGAATAGCAGTACATTTGAATGATTTAACCACTAAAATCCAGATTAAAAAAAACAAACTGAATATCCAAAAGATACAGGAACTGGGCAGCAATCAGGACTCCAACGATAAAACTAAGTTCAGAAAAGTTTAATGAAATGTTTAATGAAGCGCTTTTCATTCAGTTGATTCACATGAACTTCATCAGATAAAAACATCAAAACATTCTCCCCTTTTAAATACCCCTTCTTAACAAATCATGTGACTTGTAAAAGTGTTCTTTAAAGGAACCTCCATACTACAATAATATAAAGCAAGTACAATCCCAGTCAGTATCAGCAATATATTTAAAAAAAGATTTATGAAAATAAAAATGGAAATTTCTACCTATACAAAAATTCAGTTACTATCTAGTCAGATTTTTTAACTTTGAAAGGCAATAAAATGAACATATGTCATTAAGTCCAGGATGGTTATATGCATTTAAATGCACCTGCTATAACAATTCTAATTGTTCTAAAATAAGTGCAACAGGTCAGCATCTTGAACCAACAATTATCTGATCTATAACATGGAATTTAAAACTATGGTTCGGGTTCAGAAGAACATGTTTTGCTAGTGCATTCTCAATCTTACTTTTACTGATGCTATATACAGGTGTTCATATACCTGTTCTTTAAATTTCCATTCCATTTTGCCTATATAAAAACAGGCACAGAGTTGGCAATTAGCAAGATAACCATTTTTGATTTGCAATTAAATTTGCCTTTGCAAATAAATCTCGAACCATTAACTTCTACATTTTGTTCAATTTCCATGTATTTACAATATGTACAACTTCTGCAAAGGTGCATACCCAGATATTTATACTTCGACATTTTATTGCCCTCTAGCATAGATTTCAAATTCATGCTCCTTCTGAAAATAAATTTAGGTCTAATTCCTACTCTCTCTATAATGTCCCTCTCTTCTATTATCAAATTCCAATTTTTGCTTACAATTTATTTTATGTAAGCAGCATCGAAACTAAAAGTTGTTACAAACCCTATATTATAATTGGAATGCGTTTCTTCATTAATCTTGGTATTAGTATTTATACCAGGAGACATATTGGGGGCATCATCTAGACTTGTACTCGAATTGGTGATAGTCTGTTTCCTACTCAAGATAGGTTTGTAAAAAACACTATCTATCTTAATTTTAATTTCCCTGATCAAGTCATCTAACAATGAGACCAGGTAAACTTGTCTCAAAAACAGCTGTCTTAAATTTTGGAATTCAGTGTTAAAAATCATCTTCAATTGACACCATCCTTGCTGCTCTGATGAGCTGGCCTTTAACTATTGAATGTTCCTGGTGGTAAGGATGTGCATTCAAAAAATGCAAGAAGGTATTTTAATATGTATTCTTCCTAAAAATCCTAGCAGTATATCTACTCTTTTCTTCATTTTTACTAAGTTCAACTTCTAGATAAGAAATGGATTGGTTTTGAAAATTAAACGTAAATTGCAGAAAATCAGTTGTGTTATTAAAATATTGAACACGTTCTGTTACAGCTGTTTCATCACCCTTCATTATAATAAGGATGTCATCCAAGTATTGGGTGAATTAATACATTTTGCTCAATATTTGGTTATTATTAAATATGAATTCATGTTCCCAGTGGACCATAACCAAATTTGCAAAACTGGCCCCACAAGGTGACCCCATGGCCACTCAGTCATTTTGTAAATAGTATTTTCACTAGAACAAAATAAAATTATTGGTCAAAATTATGTCTAGTAATTCTTCCACCAAGGCAATTTCAGTAATTGATGCACCATTATGTCTCATTATAGTGGATACCCATTCTACGCCTTAAATATGAGGTATAGACGTATATAAATCTTTTACATCTACAGTTAGGAAATTATAATTTAATTTATATTCTAGCTGGTTTATCCTTTCTAAAAATGTCCTAGAGTCCTTGCAAATTTGTTGCTCTAACATTATATATTTTCTCAAAATCGAATCCACCATTTTAGCATTTGCATATATCTTTTTTATACAGACAAAACGGAACAGAAATTTAAAGAACGGGTATATGAGCACCTGTATAGCATCAGTAGAAGTAAGATTGAGAATGCACTAGCAAAACATGTTCTTCTCTACCAGAACCATAGTTTTTATTTCCATGTTTTAGATCAGGTAATTGTTGATCCAAGAGGTGGACCTGTTGCACTTATTTTAGAACAATTAGAATTATTATGGCAGGTGCATTTAAATGCATATAACCATCCTGGACTTAATCACATGTGTTCTATTTACTGTCTTTTAAAGTTAAAAAATCTGACTAGATAATAACTGAATTTTTGTATAGGTAGAAATTTCCATTTTTATTTTCATATATATATTTTTTATACATTTTGCTAATACTGATTGGGATTGTACTTGTTTTATTTTATTGTAGTATGGAGGTTCCTTTAAAGAACACTTTTACAAGTCACATGATTTGTTAAGGAGGGGTATTTAAAAGGGGAGAATGTTTTGATGTTTTTATCTGATGAAGTTCATGTGAATCAACTGAATGAAAAGCTCTTCATTAAACATTTCATTAAACTTTTCTGAACTTAGTTTTATCGTTGGAGTCCTGATTGTTGCCTAGTTCCTATATCTTTGGATTTTTTTTTTTTTTTTTGAGTTTCACAGTGGTGAATTCTATTCCTGGAGTAATACTTTAGTAGATTTGGAAGTGCAGGGGTTTTATCTGGCTGGTTTAGAATTATATGGGCTAGAGAAAGTTGGTTGTAGAGTAGAAGCTGAGAAAGTTCCAACCAGTTGAGTTGCTTTAGGGCTGTACAGTGATGTGACCTATAAGGAGAGTCAGAGAAAAACCTGTCTATTTTGGTGTAGCTGACGTGTGTGCAATGGTGGAATTAGTGTATTTAGTAAGAAATCACTTATTTCTGTATAGAAGACCCAGTTTTTTGTGTACTTTATGGTCTGTGAGACATGAATATCGAATCTCATATTATTGTTCATCTCTAGTCCTCGACGTTTGGTGTGAGTTACAGGAGACAGAATGTTTTTTATCACTGGACATAATGTTAAATGAGGGACCAGGTCCAGTGGATCTTGTAGGCTGGAAGAGCAGAAGTTTAGTTCTATTAGGATTCAGAATTTTTTGAAAATTAGTAAGCCATGTTTCAACAGAAAGAAATGAATCTTGTGTTACTGAGGGGCGTTCTTGTAAGGAAGAAGCAGCACATATTAGTAGAGCATCATCTGCATATTGGATGACAGAAGCATGTATGGTAGAAGTGCGGAGGGTGTTAGTATAGAGAGACAACAGTAGGGGTCCAAGAATGGAGCCTAGTGGAACTCCTAGAGTAACTGGAATAAGAGGGGAGAGGTCCTGCTGCAATTGTACTGCCTGCTGGCGTCCTGATGAATAACTTTGGAACCAGGCAATAGTGGATTGATTGAGACCAAGGTTAGAAAGAATATTGATAAGTTCAGTATGTATGACCATGTCAAAGGCCTTAGAGAGGTCGAGAAAGATAGCAAATACAAATTTTCCATTGTTTCTGTGGTAGTATGCTGCATTGGTGAAAGACATTAGAGCGGTGGTAGTGCTATGAAATGGGCGAAAGGGGTGTTGAGTGTTTGGCAAAAGGTTTGAGAATGTAAGTAGTCCATAATTTGTGTATGTACACATCATTCCATGATTTTAGCAAGAAGGGATAATATAGCAATTGGGCAGTAGTTAATCAGTGTAGTGGAATAATATGGAAAATGTTCTTAATTTCAGGGACTCAATTTTCAGGCATAGTTCTGTTAATAAGAATGGCAACTGGGTAGGTGATTGCATCAGTAGCAATTCGCAGAAAGTTGGCTGGTAGCTTGCCTGCTGCCAGTGTTCTGGCTTTTAGCTTTTGAAGCCATTTTCTTAACATATCTACAGAGGCAGGTTGAAAGTTTAAGGTGTTGTTGTTACATGACTTGGAAGGTTCTATGAAAGAAGGGTAGTTTTGGTGGTTAGCTAGGGCTAGAATGGTTTCTATGAAGTATTTATTGAATTAAGTAAATATATTCTCTGAGGTATTTGCAGTTGTTGGGGAGGGAGTACTAGATTTACAAGGAAGCAGCATGTTATTAATGGCTGTCCAGAATTTTTGAGGGCTGTTTTGATACATAATTCATATGTTGTGATAGTAACTGATCTTGTCAAGTTTAACTAGTTTCTTTGATTTATTTCTGAGTTCAAGGTATGCTTGTTTTGTGGCTGGGGTCCTACGTTTATGCCATTGGTCCCAGGCATTGTCTCTAGCTTTAATCAGTGATCTGGAATCTTTACTTAGCCAAGAAGCAAAATTAGATTTGATTCTGATAGTTCTGGGAGGAGCATGGAGGTTTAAGATATCTAGAATGTTGGAAGTGAAGTAGTGAACAGGTTCTTCAAGGTCAAGGTTAAGGGCAGATATGAAATTGAAGAGGTTACATTTCTTTTATTTCTTATTAGTTGGTAGACAGTACCTTTGATATGATAGATAGGTTGGTAAATGGTTACTCTGGCCAACTGGAAGGCAACCAGAGAGGAAGGAGTGGGCTGGTCTATTTATTAACATCCAGTCGAGGATTGATTTTCTCTTGGTTGATTTGTCAATTCTTGTAGGATTTTGTATGAGTCGTGTAAATCCATGTAGGTTTATATAATTAGTGGGGTTGGCAGGTAAGCAAATCAATGTTAAAATCACCCACGATGGTAGTTTCCTGTTGGAGTGCATTGTAGGACCAATGCAGTAGGTTCTCAAGAGTGGCTATATTGTTTCCAGGTGGGATGTAGCATCCAATTATGTTTATCAGCTTTTTGGAGTTAATTGCTAATTTGATTAGAATTACTTCAGCATTGTCTAAGTTGAGGATAATTAGGTCCAGTCTCTTCACTTTAAGATGAGCTTTAAATGGTATTGCTTTACCAACCTTTTATAATTAATGGCACATCTTAACATTGAATATAGGGCATAGAAAATACAAACTAGGGAACATGGTAGAGAAGAAAATTAACACTGAAGGAGAAAAATTAAGCATGTTCATAATAAAATGTACATAGGTCAGTACACTATCTGACTCATTACTTTCATATATTAAATGTATACAGTATCACACACAAATGATAAGCAGGCACAAAGCAAAGACTAGACTAAAATGAAAAAAATTTAGTGAGATTTACAAATTTAGCACTAGAGCTCCATGAACAGTCACCAAATGCGACTAAGCTGCAGAGCATAACTCTCAACTTCTTAGAGCAAGAAGTCTGGACAAAGCCATTAATACAAGTGGGACAAATGCCAAAAAATAGGGACAATTTTTAAATTTTGCTCTTACAAACTTAGAAAGTTGACAGAATAACAGGTTTTGCATTAGCATGAATTTTCTGAACGGTATGAAGACTGAAACTCAAATGTCTGTCATTATTTTCTAGCTTCAGTCTTTAACGATTTGCCACTAATTTACCCGAAAACCACAATTTTATGAAAAACAGACCAAAAATATGAGGCAAAAATCTGGGCATTCTGAGAAAATCCGTACAGTTGAGAGGTGTGCTCCAGAGTAATGCTAATTGAGAGTCAGTGACTCAAACATACAGCTCTGAAGGTCTAGTGAATAATTAATTAGATAGTGCAGGAAAATACACTGACTTGTAAGGTGGCTTAGCTCTGTTGGCCACAGTTTACAATAAGTTTACAATAAGGTGCTGCCCAAGTGACCAGACAATTAGGGCTGCCAACTTTGCATGTCAAAAATTCTAGACATGTACGTGAAAGCAAAATGCATGCAGAATAGAAGTGTGCTCAGGGGAATTGTCATACAAGATTACTGTGCTCAGTCAAACATATTCTTGTGTTCTTCAATGTTAGTGACAATGCCCCTTAATTCTAAACTGTTCAGAAAAATTCTGGACAGTTGGCAACCCTACAAGGAAGCAACTTCCTGATCAATTCAGCAATAGTCCAGGAAAATAGTTTATAATAATAAAAAAAAACTGGCAATACAGGTTGCCTTTCTTCTCTGTAGCTCACACCACCATTATCTCTATTACGGTCGGCATACTGAAGCTGTCTATACAGAACACAAGTTTTTTGAAAGTACATGTCCACACTTGGCGGTGCTGAGTGGGAATGACATGCTGACCTACAAGCTTGCACTCCTCTGTTATACCGTGAACCTAGGTAGAAATATTCCTTGTAGCTAAATACAAAATTTTCTAAATCTCACCCAGGTGGTGGTGCTGCGGTAGCCTTGTCGCCTCACGATAAGACGCTGTCCGGTTCGATTCTCAGCTAGAGTGTCTCCTGCATGGAGACATGCGTGAATGGGCGTACCTTCGTTGAAGGTTGTGCATCAGGGCTGGTAACACGGCACGTAAAAATCAACTACCAATCATTAGCGGACCGGAGTTCCGCTGTGGCGACCCCTAACCGGGAAATGCCGAAAGACTCAACAGTGTAATACAAATATCACAAGGAAAAGCCCATTAACTTAACAGCTTTAATGATCAAAACAGTTGAACAAACAGTTTTTGAAAATGTATGCATACATATCAATGCAAATGGTTGAAAAATTACTTTAACATTTTAGTTTTCACTGTGTACAGAGAAAAGGCTTGCAGAGTCAGAAAAACTGTAGTATATAAGTAGCAGAAAAGAAAAATACTGAACTAATATAGCCTTTACAATAAAACAATCTTGAAATCAGTAACCTGCAAGTAAGATATTACTGTCAGACATACACACATACACACACACACCCACACACCCACACACACACACAAATCTTTATATATATATATATATATATATATATATATATATATATATATATATGTGCGTGTGTGTGTGTGTGTGTGTGTGTGTGTGTGTGTGTGTGTGTGTGTGTGTGTGCGTGTGCATATCTGTGTGTATAAATACTCCTCTGCTGCATATTACACTCTTGTACAGAAATCAACACGGAATACCAAGGGCACTAGAAACAGGAAATGATATAAAAAGTCAAACTCTCAGAGAAGACATTTCAGCAGTTTCTAATCTAACCCTTATCCAGTAGGAGTCACTACAGATAGTGATTTAACCATATGGGCATACTCAGCTTCTCCTTACCAGGGCTTTTCAAGTGACAGCCCATGTAAACAACAGCATCTGGTATTTAAGAACTAATTAAACTGAAAAAAAAAACAAACCTCGGAAGACCTATCAGACCTATTGCTCTGTTACTACTGGTTTTCTCAGAACAACCTGCTAGAAACATGAGACAAGGACAGGGAGCTAAAAATAAAACCTCTTGAGAAGGTGAGAATTTATCAGGAGATTGTGAGGTCACAGCAACATAACTGCTAAAGATGAGCACAGTTCTTTATTGTCATATAACTTGAGCAGCTTAAGAAAGTTTTTTTTTGTTGTCAATACAAAGTCTACATTCTGCCTGCTAAAAATGTTAATCTAGTTCCATATAAATGTTTATGAGGTGACACAAAAATCCAAGGGACATGCTTTAACTTGATGTGATAAGTATTGTTTACTGGCACTTATTTGTGTGTATGCGTGGTATGAGTGTCTGAGAATGTGTGTGTGTGTGTGTGTGTGTGTGTGTGTGTGTGTGTGTGTGTGTGTGTGTGTGTGTGTGTGTGTGTGTGTGTGTGCGTGCACGTGTGCACACGAGCATGCATGTGTCTGCAAGTGCATGTGTTTTTGTGCATAAGTGTTTGTGTGCGTTTGATTGTGTGTGTGTGTGTGTGTGTGTGTGTGTGTGTGTGTGTGTGTGTGTGTGTGTGTGTGTGTGTGTGTGTGTGTGTGTACTTATGGACCATATATGATGTGGCTAGACTGAAGACATTTTGGGATAAACAAAGAAGACCTAAGAATGGATCTGTAAACGCGAATACCACTGTTCCATATTTTACCCATATCTTTGAGAGTAAGCCTGGGTCAGAAGACCATTACACAAAATAAAAATTTTTATGGCAGTAGGGTAGTTATCATTATATAGAACCACAGCTTTACTGTATTTTAGGCATGCAGTTGACATACAGGTACAGCCTCAAAAGTGTGTTTGCAGGGGTTTTATGCTATTGGTTGAGGCCTTGCAGAGGCAATGAAATGCAAAGAACCAAATATGAGAACGTCATCAGTTGCCTTCCAAAGAATGAAACTTTCAGCGTGTTCATTTTCACCCTACCTATTAAAAACTAGAGTTGATTAACTAAGCTAAATATCTTGGTGGTGGTTTAAATATCTGCCTCATCAGAGGTAAGCAGTGGGAAATCCTGGAAGCTGTGACTCCCATAAATGTGGCTAATGGGGCAGGAAACCATTGATGGACAGGTAAAGTCACATTATAAAAGCAAGAAGACTGCAACTATAAAGCAATCATTGTGAGACGTACTTTGTTTACTGACCATCAGAATAAGGACTGAATATCCAGACCAAGTTTATTTACTTCATGAAGAGCAGATGAAGTCAAATAACAAGAACCCAAGGCTGAAATGCCCAGTAAGTGGTCAGCGGAAGTAAGGCTTCTTGCGCCAGCAGTCTATATGTGGGCATGATTCAGCAGTAATACGTGGCATTAGTACTAGGAAAGACAAACTTCTGAAAAATGGTAACTGAGTTTAGTGCTCATAGCTCATTTGTATGGCATTGCTAAGTATAATCTAATTCCACTTATCTTAGTATACACCCTGCCTCATATCAGCGATGAAAGGTCTTTCAAAAAGCAATGATAGGAACAGCCATTGCCTCTAAGTACCCATCAGAACTGTAAACATCAGGAAGGTCACATGACTGTGCAGGAGGCAGTAGTTACAAGATCTGAAAGTATGGCTGGTAAATCGGTAGAAAATCAGATTTATAACTTAAAATTTGACTAATGTTTATATACTAAAGACAGAAAGGAATAGTATGTAGGCCAAATGATTTGAAGAGAATGTCTTGTTACTCCAGGGAGATCATTGTACTTATTTATATCTCACAGATTCAACCAATTTTTGCATACAGTAGTTCATTTTGTAGCCTTTGAGCATGTGACTTAAAAAACAGACGAAGAGATGTGAGGATTTCTAATTAGAAAAAAAAACATAGGGTAGGAAAATATGAGCTATTCAGGAAGGTTTCAAAAATGTCATTCTGTTCTGTTTCTAGTAAATTACTTATAAGTAACATCTGGCTGGTGTATAAAGCAATGTCTCAGCTGGTACTGTTTCAGAGTATATGCCTGGAATATACTTCTCCAGGAGCTAATACAGACTGGTGAGATTAATTCTGAAAAAAATATCAAATAAAAAATTTGACAGATATCCAAGATTATGGAACAGTCTCCCCTTACATTCAAATAAAGTCATTCAGAACTTACTTCAAAATAATCTTGATGTGCATATGAGAAATGGAAAATATCAATGTGAGGTTATGGCAGTAAAGCTTCTGATAATCAAATCTATGGATCTGTAAACCTCAGAACCCTAATAGTATACATACAATGTTTACTGATTAATTGGTTCTAAAGGCAGAAGTGTATTGAGAAAAACTTGGGTTGTCAGGGATTACAAAAGCGCATCTGACAGCAAACTAGGAAGATCTGGCCAGAAGAGACAAGTCTGTGCTCCACCTGATTTATATGCAGTAACTCCTAGCTAACCAATGTCCTCCTTTCAACCTGAATATCCAGAACTATCCTCCTGTTTTCCCACATATCCTTTTGTTCTCCCACTGATTAAACCTTTAGTTTAATAAGAAACACGTATCGTTTTCATGTATCTGTCTGTTCTGCTCTTTCGTCTGGAAACTATGCTTCGTACTATGTTGGACTTCTCTTGGTATCAAGATTTTGTTAGTCATAGACTGTTTTTCTCCATTTTGCACTGTAATAAGTGTAGTCTGGAATAATTTGAGCCCTACTGTTTACCATCCAAATATCTATCAATCCCATCTGCCTTAGAAGTGATCTTGTGTCTCTTTCTGTTTTTCTTCTGCCTTATTGTCTATCCTTCTATGACTTCTGCTTTAGATAATACCATACTGCCATCCCCTTCTATTATTATTTACCACTCTTGTATGTTCATTGCTTTACAAATTATTTGGACTTGGCCAAAGGTGAAATATAAACTGCTATTTTTTTTTTCCTTTTTTTCATATTGTGCCCTTCCAGATACCCATTTCCCCCTACTTTACATGGATTCTGTCTGCAGGTCCATGGTGATGCTTCTAGATACCCATTTGCCCTACTTTACATGGATTTTGTCTGTGGCTCCTTGGTGACCCTTCCAGATACCCATTTGCCCTACTTTACATGGATTCTGTCTGTGGCTCCATGGTGACCCTTCCAGATACCCATTTCCCCTACCTTACATGGATTCTGTCTTCGGCTCCATGGTGACCCTTCCAGATACCCATTTCCCCTACTTTACATGGATTCTGTCTGCGGCTTCATGATGACCCTTACAGATACTCATTTCCCCCTACTTTACATGGATTCTGTCTGCGGCACCATGGTGACCCTTCCAGATACCCATTTCCCCTACTTTACATGGATTCTGTCTGCGGCTCCATGATGATCCTTACAGATACTCATTTCCCCCTACTTTACATGGATTAAGTTTGCGGCCCCATGGTGATAACTTCGCCCAATATGGTTACTATGGTACTCCTCTTCTTCTATTTTCCTTGCATGTATCATATCCTAATATTTGGATATCCTTCCTCAATTGTTTCCTATGTTCATAATCATCCAGCCATTTCACTTAGGTATAGTAATGCCACTCTTATGGTATTACTATCAATATTATCTCATACTATGATCCCTTCCCCTCTTCTATCTCATCAATAACTTTTCTATCCTACCATTTTCCTGTGCTTCAGTACTCACTAGCATTTACTCAATTGTCCATTCCTTCCTTCAGACTGTACCAACACTCTATTATACATCAGCACTTAAGCTCATTAAAAGAAAATCCAAAACATGTCAGTTCACTGCATGATACTTTTTTAAAAAATTTAAAAAAAGAGCAAGTGAGCTAATTTAACTGATTTAACACACGCGCGCGCGCACACACACACACACACACACACACACACACACACACACACATATATATATATATATATATATATATATATATATATATATATATATATATATATATGGGTCCACTTCTAAATTTCGAGATCCCACAATCTCGACTTTCAATATCCTGAACCCATAATTTTGAGATTGTGGAATCTCGAAAGTAAAGAAAAAAAATGATAAGTTCTAAAACTATGTTCTTGCAGGAGGGAGGCCTGCTGTACCCACCACACCCCCTGCAACCTAAATATACTAACTCTGAGATCACTGTACAGTGAAAAGAACCAAAGGGGACATTGTAGTGTATGATGGGTCTGATGAAGGCTGTGTACAGTGTTATGATGACTTCCCCGGACGTAGATGTCATGCCCTTACTTATACGTTGAGCAACATAGAAGGACTTTCATACCACCTTGGACACATGCTGGTCAAAGACTAGGTTACCATAATCATGAGTTCCCAGATCCCTGATTAGTGGTCAACTCACTCTTGTGTTTTATTGATGACATTGTTTCCTAGGGTGGCCAAATTTCCAAATGATATTACAATACATTTCTTAGCACTGAGTTTTAAGCCATGATGTTTTCAATAGTCATTTGGCTGTGTTAGCCCTTCCTTTGGAATCTTTTTGTCTTTGGGGATTTTATGACTGCTCCCATCTTGCAATCATCTGTGTCATAGGCCTTTGACATTGGCTTTGACCTCCAAGAAGTAGATGACAAAGAGTAGTGGTCCCAGAACAGAGCCCTTTGGGGACTCCACTAGTGACTGGCCTCTTTGTGGAGGTGGTCTCACTAATCCTAACCTCCTAGGTCCATTCTGTGAACTGGTTTCCTATCCAGCACATTATAAAGGGGTTTATGCCTATTTCTGTACGTTTCTGTAAGTTTTTTAACAATGCCTGAGTGGGTACTGCATCAAAAACCCCAGCCAGAAGGAGGTAGGCAGTATGCACCACTTTACCCTCATCAGTTGCTTTGGCAACCTTTTTGAAAAAATCCATCAAGCTTAGGAGACATGATCTTCCCTTGACAAAGCCAAACTGGGATGGATCCAGTGTCTGAATTTCTCCTAAGCTTTAGTTGATCATTTCCATAACAATTCTTTCCATGGCTTTGCAGATAAGACTAGTCAGACCAATCAGTCTGTAGTTCCCTGGATGTGTTGACGATCCTTCCTTATGAAAATGGATAACAGTTGCAGTCCTGCATTCTCATGACACAAAGCCTGTTTTGAGACTATAGTTAAATAATGACTCCTTCCCTTCAGTAATGTAGATTGTGATACTTACATTTTGTGATGTTTTTAAGTTTCAATGTTCTCATCTCGATGTTCCTGAGTTTGATGAAATGGCAATAAAATAAACTAATACAAACCCACCCTCATTTATATATATATATACATATATGTGTTGTTGTGTCTTTCGGCTTTTCCCGGTTAGGGGTCGCCACAGCAGAACTCCGGTCTGCTAATGATTATTTTTTTTTTTTTGCCAGCCCAGCCCAGCCCCCTTCACCTTACCTCAACGAAAAGGAGCCATTCACGCATGTCTCCACGCAGAAGACGCTGTGTGTGTGTGTGTGTGTGTGTGTGTGTGTGTGTGTGTGTGTGTGTATATATATATATATATATATATATATATATATATATATATATATATATATATATATATATATATATTATATATATATATATATATATATATATATATATATATATATATATTTAGAGGTGTGTGTGTAGATATATATATATATATATATATATATATATATATATATATATATATATATATATATATATATATATATATATATATATATATATATATATATATATATATATATATATATATATATATATATATATATATATATATATAGTTCTACTACAGATGATCAAACTTTTAAAACATTGGCTTTCATATGGCCAAGACCATATGATCGATGTTTCAAAAGTTGAAAAACACCTGAAAAAAAATGAAAAAAAACAAAAAAAAAATTCCTGGATGTTTTTGCAGGGGAGCAAGCCCCCCTGCACCTCCCAAACCCCCTGCTATTTAAATATATCAACTCAAGGATTGCACTACAGTGAGGAAAAGGGAAATGTTCCCATTCCACACTATACAGAGATCTCAGTTCAGAACGCTTGAAGTTTTTAAACTTTGATCATATGGTCTCAGCCATATGAAAGTCAAAGTTTTAAGATTTCGATCATCTATATATATGGGTCCCCTACACATGATTGAAATTTCAGAAAGCCAAAACCCATATGGCCGAGACCATATGATCGACTTTTGAAATTTCGATCATGCAGAACAGGCATCTCTGTATAGTGCGGAATGGGAACATTCTCATCTTCCGCACTGTAGTGAGATCTCGGAGTTAGTATATTTAAATAGCAGGGGGTGTGGGGGGTGCATCCCCCCACGTGGGGGTGCAGTGGGGCTTGCCCCCTGCTAGCAATGTGTAGGTAAGTTTTCATTTTGTTTTGTTTTTTTTTACATCTTCGAAATTTCAGAAGTCGAACATATGGTCTTGGCCATATGGGTTTCGGCTTTCTGAAATTTCAATCATGTATAGTAGACCCATATATATATATATATATATATATATATATATATATATATATATATATATATATATATGGGTCTCCTTCAGTAGATCGAACATATTACAAGTTCAAACCTCATATGGCCGAGACCATATGTTCAAACTTGTAAATGTTTGATAGGACTGAATGGAGATCTCCGTACAGTGCGGAACGGGAATATTTCCCTTTTCCTCAATGTAGTGCGATCTCAGAGTTGGTATATTTAAGTAAGAGGGGTGTGGGGTGCAGGGGGGCTTTGCTACAGCAGTTTAATTTTGTTTTTTTGTTTTTTTTTTTTTACTTCAGTGTTCGAACTATTACAAGTTCAAACATATGGTCTCGGCCATATGTGGTTCGAACTTGTAATATGTTCGATCTACTAAAGTAGATTCATATATATATATATATATATATATATATATATATATATATATATATATATATATAGGTTCATAGGTTCATAGGTAGATACTGGGCTATCTGCCCGAAGGCATATATTAGTCCAACCACATTGTGCGGTTTTCACCGTCCCTTTGGTTAGTTCCCTAGGTCCTTGATCTAGCAGCTAGTACCCTTGGCCCCTATCTAGTAGAACTGTTGGTATGATCCCTGGTGTGAACTTTCTGTTACCCATCCACTCGTCAAGGTTCCTCTTGAACAGTAATAGTGAGGGGCTCTGTCTTATGTAGATCGGGACCTTGTTCCATAGCAAGCCTTTGCAAAGGGAATCTATCCCTCCAGCATGTTCTGTTCATTGTTGTGCTGAGGTTTATATCCCTAGAGCATGTAGCTTGAGTGGATTTGGTTTTGCTAAGATGGTGCATGTTCAACAGTTCTGGGTTGGACATGGCTCTGTATGTTAGACAGAGATCGCCTCTGAGAAGGCGGTATGCAACAGAGAAAAGCCTTAGTTTTTTTCAATCGTGCTGCATAGGGCAACTGTTTGAGGCCAGTAATCCTCTTAGTGAGGTACCTCTGTGGTCTCTCCAGCTGCTGGAGATGCCTAGCCAGGTACATTCCAATTGGTGCATTGTACTCAATAATGGGTCTGATGAGGGAAGAGTAGAGGGGCACCACTACATACTTAGATCTCGATGCGAACCCTTTCGTGATCAGATGGGTCACATAGAAGGATTTTCTAACCACCTTGGCAACATGGTTATCAAAGGAAAGCTGACTATCTACTTGGGTCACTAGATCCCTTATTACTACTTCAGATTTCAGGGGGTTACCTCCTATGTGGTAGTTCGCGGGTACTCTGTTTTTTCCAAAGGGGATTACTACGCATTTTTTAGCATTTAGCTTGAGACCATGGCTTTGACACCATGCATCAGTCTCGTTAAGGCCCTTCTGGAGGATATCCATGTCGGCTGGAGACACTATTATAGCACCCAGTTTGCAGTTGTCCGCAAACTTGGTCAGCCACAGCCCTTCAGTGCTTGCCTGTACTTCTGAGAAGTATATGCCAAACAGGAGGGGCCCCAAGACAGAGCCCTGAGACACACCGCTCATTACTGGTCTGGATTCGGACATAAATCCTGCTACTCTTACTTTGTGGGATCTATCTGAGAGCCACTTTGCAATCCATCTTGTGACGTAAGGGTTTATGCCCAAGTTGGTGAGTTTATCAATAATACCCGAATGGGGAATGATGTCAAATGCTTTAGCAAGGTCAAGGTAAGTCATGTGTACCTCCTTTCCCTTATCTATAGCCTGAGTAACTGTCTCAAAGAAGTCCACCAGGTTCAGGAAACATGATCTGCCCTTGACGAAGCCGAAGTGTGTGGGGTCATGTGTTTGGAGGTTCCCAAACTCTCCATTTATGAGTTCCATAATGATTTGCTCCATTGCCTTACAGACCAGACTGGTCAGGCTTATTGGTCAGTAGTTCCCAGGGTCAGTTGTAGAACCACCCTTGTGAAGCGGAACCACCGTTGCTGTGCACCATTCTATGGGCACATATCCTGTCGAGAGGCTGAGACTGAACAGGGTATTAAGATGTGGGGTTAATTCCTTTTGGAGCTTGCGTATGACACAGCCTGGAACACCATCTGGTCCCATGGAGGCAGTGTTTTTAGCTTTAGATAGAGCCTTGTTAACCAACGTATCCGTAATAATTGGACTTGCACAATCCCCTAGAATGGTAATAGGCCCTGTAGGTGGTGAGGGGGGGATTTGCACTGAACCTGTCAGCCAAGATGTTGGCAATGTCAGAAGGGTCATTGTATTTTCCATTTTGTACTAGCTCAGAACAGACCTGAGTGTTGCCATTTAGGTTTTTACGTAACCATAGAAGGCCTTATGGTTATCCTTGGCATCCTTGGCAACTTTCTTTTTGAAATTAGCTTTAGTTGACTTGATGAGGGCCCTCAATTTCTTAGTAATGCTGATCAGGAATGATTTTTCTACTTGAGATTTGGCCTTTTTTTGTATGTCTCCTCCTTTTATTGTATAGTTTGCTTAAGGCCGGGGTCCACCAGACTGGTTTCTTCTTGCTTGAGGAAGGAGTCTTGGTTTTATTTGAGATAGCACGGTCCATACAATCCTGAAGATGTGGTGTAGGATTCTTCATCCTGGATATCATTATCCTTCTGCAGGGGGATAGTGAAGCTTTCCACTTCTGACGCAAGTAGTTTGAAGTTTGCTTTGGAAAGTTTTTTTACGATGGTTTCTTTGACTGGGGGAGGTGGAGGGGTGAGGATGTCTAGGGTTATCAGTTTGTGGTCTGATCTGACCAGAGAGGGAGTGATAACAGGTGTGGCACAATGGGCACCCATTGATATTCTAATGGAATTTGAATATCTATAGCCATATCTTAGAATCATTGATTAATCCCTGTTGGATAAATTTGTGTATACTATACCCTTTCCACATTTCCCTTAAGAGTTTACATATGAATTATCCAAAATTTCTTCAAATAACTGCTGTGCAAACACCTGAAATATTTTGTTTCTTTTACTTATTCATTTAATTACTTAGTTATCTGTTTTCTGTCTCTTGGCCAAACTCTAGTCTGTCTGTAATAATACCACAGTACACAGAAGAGGATGTATTCAGCACAGCAGACAGTTCCTATAGTGCAGAGGTATGTAGACTTTCTTTTTCTACTGAAAATGTCTTTCACTCTTTCACTGTCAATCACATTCTTTGCCTGATTTTTATCATCTGACATTCTAATCCTTTGTATATCTGTTGCTTCTAACTTTTAACTTTCATCATAATTTCATTGGTGCATTAACATGCTTTTATCTGCATTGAACCTAAAATAGTACACTCAAGTCTACTCCTGCAGCTTTGCAAAGTCTTATCTATTTTATCTCTATTATATATTTGCTCTGCTATTGACCTTGTTATCACCCACAGGAAGCTTATTTCTGGGGATATAGAATCTTAAGCAGCTGAGGTTTACTGTGCTGTGGTGGGACAACTCTGCCAGCTTCAACGAAAAACTTTTCCCAGGGATACAAGTATGACATCACGTTTCATGAAATTACAAAATATGACTGATGAACTCCACAGGATGTATGTGGGTTTATTCAACTGTGTGCATAAGTTGAGGCTTCCTTAGAGAAAACAGTGATAAAAAAATGCATGCAGTGAAAGTGTACAACAGTCTCTGTATACTGACAGCATTTTTGTAATGTAAATCACTGGATAGAAGAAGCAATAAAGAAAGGGCAGCAGTTCTAAACAAAATTAGACGATTCCGGCTACAAGAAACATAAGGTGATAGATACAGAAAAGGCAGGTTAAAAGTCATAGTCCAAGAAACTGTTTCTGTAGAATATAAATTCACAGGTGAATACTAGGTTATCTGTCTGGAGACTACTTCAAGCCTAGATGATAGCCAGCCAGAGGTTAAAATCAAACCTTGCTTCTGTTCATCAACTATTATGCCAACCCCATCCCCCATAACACAAAATGCTTTGCTGGACCCATGTTTGTTATATCTATTAATTGTAGATATGTCTAAAGATAAACAAGCAATAATTTCAAATATATAAATTATATACTCTTTCAGTTACAAATAAATTTAGAGCTAATACTGTATCTGTAACTAGTATCCTAAGCAAAAAAAACAGTAGTTATGTTTGTGTGTTTTATCTTAATCTAGGAAAATGGATGTTAATACACATTACTAAGCAATAATTAGGCATGGTAAACATCCAGTAATAATATGTCAGATATATTAAAATCTAAAATGGAATCAGCAATGTTGGTTGGCAGTTGATTAAGATTAGATTAGCAGTTTTGATAACATTTAATGTACACACTATGCCAGTAATGCTGTCTTCTCAGCAGCAGTCTGGAATGTGCATGAAAGGGTTATGCAAATAACGAATGAGAAAGTACAAACAGAATTTAAAATAGCCTTTTGGCATTAGAAAAATAATAAATAATATCAAACTGCATAAATCGGCTATCTTCTCAGAGAGTTATAGAAAAAGACAGATGACTGAGGCTGACTTGCATATACTTCATAGGTTCATAGGTTCATAGGTTCATACTAGGCTATCTGCCCAAGGGCATTTATAAGCCTAGCCCATAGTTATGTGGCTTTCGCCACCCCTTTAGTTTGAATAAAAACTATGCCTATCATTTTTCTGTGTCTCTGTCAAGCAGTGACACTGAAGTAATCCCTGGGGTATATCTGCGATCTCCCATCCATTGGTCAAGATTCCTCTTGAACAAGGCCAGCGAGGTGCTCTGCCTCACATGTACCGGGATTTTGTTCCACAGCATAAGGAGTCTCTGGGTGATGAATCTGTCCCTCCAGCACGTTCTATTTATAACCGTGTCAAGGTTTAAGTCTCCCGCCCTTGTGGTTCTGAGGGATCTAGATTTTTTGAGGTGAAGCATATTCATCAAATCTGGGTTTGACATGGCCTTATATGTCAGGCACAGGTCACCTCTGAGCAAGCGGTATGAGACTGAATAGAGCTGGAGTTCTTTCAGTCGTGAAAATGTGCTAAGATTTAGGCTGGTATTTATAGACATGACTTGGATGTGCTAAGGCTATCTGCTCTGTATGCAAATGAGTGCAGCTAAGCCATGATTCATATAGGTTGTTTATGCTTCCACTCAATGGCCACAAATAAGCCTAAGCATGTGAAGCATTCATGAGATGTACAGAAATGATGTAAAACAACGTATATTAATAAAGCGTTTGTTTCACCTATTTGCGAATTATAGTGGTAATTTCAAAGTTTTTCACACCATCCACAGATACATTATTTAAAAAGCAGTCTCAAAGGGTCTGTCTACTTTGCATTGCATGAAAATGCTGTCACTTGCAGCAAGCCTCGCTGTTTCCAGATGTGAGACGATTGTCTTGGCTGAGCCAAAACTGTGGTGTTTGCCAACCAAGAAGTAGGAAGAGGATAACTCGTTATAAGCTTGATAATCAGGGCATTCTTGATAGGTTCAGAGTGGACAGGGCACTTATAAGGGTCTTAGTGTGTATGTGTGACCCCCATAGGTGTACTGAAAGAATACATGGACTTACTATCCCATTGAATACAAAAGTATATATAGTCCTCACTATACTTACACTATACACTGCATTATACAATATACACTATACACTACACTATACCTCAAATGTATGTATAGCCCTCACTATACCTACCATGCGGACCTTCCAGAAAAAGACTGAGAACACAATAGGTACCTCACAGGCTTCTTCCTCCAAGATACTCTTACAGCTCTTGGATGTACTCTTGGTACATGTGGATCAGTACATCTTTTTTTCCGGTGTCATCTCAGGACTGATCCAGGACTATGCATGTTTTTATGGGGTATCCCATTTAACTGAGGTGCTCAGTGGGATAGATTGCACCCATGTTGCAATTAGGACCCCTTCTGGTCTACAGGTGGAGGGGTACTGCAAGAGTAAGGGCTACCATTTCATCAATTGCCAGATAGTGTGCGATGTATGAGTGTGCATCACCAATGTCTCTGCCCAACATCCTGGCAGTGCACATGATTTTAAGCAGTTATTCATGGTAAAATGCATTGCTAAATATTAAATCACTTTTCCTTTGTTTGTCTCTCCCTTCCCCTCTCCTTTCTCTCTCTTTCTCTCTCTCTTTTGTCTTTCAGGTCATGCTGGATATCCACTGGAGCCATGGATCATGACACGAGTGAGAAATCCCAGTGAAGCTGCATAACACACCTATAACACATCCCTGTCCCAGACCTATATTGCCATTGAGAGGGACTTTGGCCTCACAAAGAGCCTTTTTAGGTGCCTGGATGAATGTGGGGTACCCTTCAGTATGACCCAGCTACTGCATGCAGGATGTTTACTGCATGTTGCAGTCTACACAACATGATCATGCGCCAATATGGTAGTGAAGTGATCCATGTTGTCAGTGCAGCTGCCATTTCCAGCCCAACTACAACTAATGATGACCTGCCAACAGCAGTGGTAAAGGACCCCATGCGGCAGGTTCATGCATAGCTTACGGCTGCACAGGTAAAGAAGCAGTGTCTAGTCCAGTACTAGGGAGTATGACATTCAGCTTAATGTTTCCTTTCTTGTAAAAAACACACAAAGAGTATAACTAATGCATGCAGTGAGATCTGTGGGCTACGCTGTGTGGTGCTTGGACTGCTGCCACTGATTATCTGACAGTCCTTCTAATCTTTAAATATATATATATTTTTTTTACATCAGAACAGTTTTATTGTTTGTAAAAGTCTTGCTTGAGTGCTCACTGACTCCTGTTCAGTAATGTGCATCATATAAATAATAATAATAACTATTTTAACTGTTTCATGCAATACATTCTGCTGAGGTGTTATACCGAAGTATGCATGTACTGAATGTCCTTAAGTGTTATAATTATTAAAAATGCTAATTCAGCATTTAACATGAGCTCATACCTTGCACTTGAATGAATGCGCATCATATTGTTTTTTTAAATTATGTGATGTTTTCTCAGTTGTCCACTGTCTGTTGAAGTACGACATATCAGATATTTTATTTTGTCATACACAATACTTTGTGCCTTCAGAGACAAAAAGTATCATCATTTGTGCTGTGGGGATGATGAAGTGGCAGCAGTGTTTGCCTACATGACAGTTTACTAATTTTCTTATTAGTGTTTTCTTAAAAAAGTGTTTATTTTTCCTTTGAAGTTGTAGGTAACTGCCAGCTTAAGAAAATTTATGCATAGAGCATTGATGTTAATGACTGCAATCGTATGTTATGTCATATAGATTTTTTTCCATAGTTGTCTGAAATTTTACACAATACCATTATAGGGATGAAATGCATATATGTGTGAAGTGTCCTAGCTTCTCCCTTTTTTAATAACTCTTCCCTTTTGAAGAAAACACTTACCTGTGTTTGTGAAGGTGACATTTTAAGTAACAGAAATTTCACACTTGAATCACAGTAGGTCAAGTTCAAATTTGCCCTACACATATCCTAAAGATAGGCTAAGTGAGAGTGGAAGTGATTTTAAAGAAGGGCTCTCAATTAAGCTGGATGGAGGGTTGGTCCAATGTCATGACCTACTTGATGCAGGTGGTCCTGCAGACACCAGTCTGACAGTGCTGTAGGTATGTGATCAAGACCTCACATTTCTGCTAGATATAGATGAATACTGATGTGGTCTGCATGAAATCTGGTGTGCTTGCTCCACCTGACTAATTACAGCACTTTCTTGAGCAGCACTTGTAGTGTCATGTGATCTGCCCCACATGTCCAGATAGTACCCTGTCCTCTTCCCCTTCCAAATTCAACTCCTGCTTGGTGTGTCACCATGCAATGCATCAGTGTGCTCATAGCATTATCTGTACTGTGGAAAACCTTACAGATATCCTGAAGGGCTCTAACTATTTCCCGCTGACTCTCTGTGGCAGTACTCTGAGCCTTGACAATGTCAAGGCACATTTGCTGCTGGGCTGCCAATGCTTTCCATGTTTCCTGGGGTAGCTGTAACACATTCCTCTGCCTGGATTCCCTTTGTAAAGGTATCAGTGTGGGCACTTTTACCTCTGAATGTCTGTCAGAGTGTGGAGATACTGATGCAGAGGTTGCATCTGTACACATGTGAGTGTAATGACAACATGTGTTTGCCTTTGTGTTGCACATTTACTACCTGTTGTGGGTTGTGATATTCTGCCATTAAACTTGGGGACTGCATGCCACAGGCTGCCTCATAAGCATCTCTCTCTGCTCACTTGCCTCTGCTGTTATAACTCTATCTGACCACTAGACTGCATTCTAAACTAGGACAGCACCTAAATCATCTATCCTTCCCCGATCTCCAAAGAATTTAACGTTCTGTCCCAGGCTTGATAACTGTCTTCCTGCCCTCTCTCTACACTATACCTGCTACTTTCTGCTAGCTTTGCTCTCTGCTACCACTTACATTCATGACCACTATTACCTATTTCCCTAGACCTACTCCTTCTCAACTAAGGTACCCAGTAGTTAGCTGCTTACTGTTAGGTTTTTGCTGACATACTCGCTTACCTGTCTGAACCCATTTCATTCGCCCTGCGGGCTCACTCTGCTCCACTACCCTAACCTACCCCCAATTCCCACCCCCAGGGGTCCTAACCATAAACCTCCTGTGGCCACACCCCAACTCCTACTCAACCAATCTCATCCTCCTACTCATTACATGCTAACTACCCAAACTCACCACTTAGAGATACTCATTACTTCTAGTAGTACTTAATCAATTTACAAACTCTATATCCCAACTTACTACTAAACCTTGCAGTACCTCCCCACTTTCTTCCTCTTAAAGATACCTTACCCCAATTTATTTATTTACCTAACCTATCACCATGACCTCTATACCCAGATTCAAATACCCACTACTATTCCTCTTAATTACCACCTTACCTTTATAACTTTAACCTATGTGCTAACTAAATATGAACATCTGACCTTGAATAGCTTCAGCCAGTCCCTTAAACAAGCAACCTTGTCAGACCTACTACCTTACCATAACTACATTAATATTACCTCTACACCCACCGATTTAGTGCCAAAGTTTCATTGTTTAGTCCACATCAACTATAACCAACCCGAGAAAACAAAATATACACCCTGTAAATTCCTAAATATCATACACAGGATTAAAAATGCTAAACTTTTAGATGGTGACATCCATCCAAACCCTGGACCCAACTCTACAACCACCACTAACCTTCCCAAACAAAATCACTCATCTTCTCAAGCAATCACAAAAGTATCAAACTCCCTCCTCATAGCTCACCTCAATATACAGGGCCTAAACAATAAAGTTGCCCACCTCCATGCCCTCTTAGATATCCACTCCTTCGACATCCTTTACCTAACAGAGACCTGGTTAAAACCTGCAACACTGGACAATGAAATCTAATGAGATTAGATTGAATAACCAAAAGGGGCAGGGGTGTAGCAACACTATATAAAGCAGATTTGCAATTAACACCAATAAGTGTACAACCACCTTCTATTAGTAGAACAAAAATCCTTATTTCTAAACTCCAAATCAACACCTACAAATCAATCTATATAATATGCGCCTACCTCACTCCTGGTAACAACATAACCATCCTGAAAAATATTCTTTCCTGTTCAACCAACTACCCACAAGAAACCATTATCCTGGGTGACTTTAATATTGACTGGAATACCTGCATCTCAGACAGCCAGGCTACCCACATAAACCTTTATGTTTTTTCTCAAACTATCCCCTCCCCCACCAGGATCCATAAACCCAACAACAAAGAAACAACTCTAGACTGGATACTAATAAACAGCCAGCCCCTTTCTTATGATGTAGGAATCCTTCCTGATGATATCAGTGACCACTCACTGACCTACATAATCAGACAAAAGATTAACACTCACAAACCAACCTTATATAAAACTGTTCGGTCCAACAAAAACTTTACCCCTATAAACTTCAAAACTGAACTGAAAGCATGTGACTGGTCACTCCTAAAATACCTCCAATTAGACAAAGCTGTATCCTACTTTAATGCCAAATTCTTAGAAATCCTGGACCATCATGCCCCATGCCACTCAATGAGAAATAGGACAAAAATCGCTCCATGGCTAACAAAAGAGACAAGGCACAAAATTATACAAAAAAATAAAATCTGTGCCAAATGGCGAGCAACTAAAAACCCTGCTGATCATCTAACATTTAGACAGTTGAGAAATGCCACCAAAAAGTCCATACTACTAGATAAAAGAAACTTCTATCACAACAACCAGCAAACCCATCAATATAAACCTCAAAAGTTCTGGGCAGGCATTTACAGACTCCTCCAGCCAGGACAGTCCAAAACTCCCACCCCAACAGGATCCTACTATGAACGTCCTAAGCATATTGCTAATGCCTTCAATACCTTATTTACTGAGCAGTCCAAACTCTCACCAACTCACTACCTCCTGTTAGCACATGTCTATCATCCTCCTTGTTGACTTTAACCCTCTCATTTAATTTACAACCAGTCCCAATGTCCCTCATCTACATTCTTCTTCATAAACTAAAATCTTGCACCCCTTAAGATGACCATCTACCAGCAGAATATCTACAGATAGCTGCAGCAGCAATATCCTTTCCTATTTCCATCCTTGTAAATCGAACCATCACTGAAGGAACAATCCCATCTATCTGGAAAGTCTCCCATATTATCCCACTCCACAAAGGAGGCAACTCTACTGAACTCTCAAACTACCGCCCAATAGCTTTACTCTCCCCTTTAGCTAAAATTATGGAAAAATGTATCCACCGCCAACTACTAGACCACCTACTGAAAAATAACTTACTAGCTAACTGCCAGCATGGCTTTAGGCCTCACCATAGTACCACCACAGCCCTCCTATCCTTTTCTGACTGTATTAACAATAACCGAAACAACAATACTCTATCCTTAGCACTCTTTATTGACCTATCAAAAGCCTTTGACATGGTCAACCATCAACTTCTTTTAAATATACTTGGTTCTCTCTCACTAGATATACAGGCTTTACAATGGTTTAAATCCTACCTTGAGAATAGGCAACAGGCTGTGCTCTGGGAAAATAATCTATCCTCTAACCTTCCTATCACCCTAGGAGTCCCTCAAGGTTCTATCTTAGGCCCTCTCCTATTCTCAATTTTCATAAATGATCTCAATCTGATTATTCCTCAAGCTACAGGTATCCAATATGCTGATGACTCCACACTAATATGCTCAGCTACCTCTACACCTCAACTTCAGGACACTACCCAAACAGTACTTAACAGCATAGAAATATGGTTCTTACAGCATAGCCTCCTCCTGAATCCTAAAAAAACAAAACTAGTGCTCTTCACTCCCACACAAAGCCCCCCCCCCAATTCACTTCACAGTTATATCCAATGAGGGTATCATTATATCTCCTGACCCAACTACCAAGCTCTTAGGGGTTACAATAGACCATAATCTTAGCTTTGATATACATATTAACACAACAATAAAAACAGTAAACAGAAAATTAGGCTCCCTCTATAGGATTAAACCCTTTCTTACTCCAACAGCTAGAACAACTATTGCCCTCACCCATCTAATTTCCACCCTCCTCTATGCCTGTCCCATCTATAACAACCTATCAAAAAACAACCTTAACAAACTAGCTACCTCCTACAACAATATTGCCAGATTTGCTACTGGCTCCTCATTTAGAACTCATCACCATCAAAACCTAAAGCAACTAGGATGGCTAGAACTTCATAATCAACTCCAAATTAAACAACTTATTATTGCCCATAAGATTCTCTATCTTCCAAAAAATTCTTCTATACTTACTAGCCTTCTTACCCCCTATAGTAATTTGACAACCCTTTACTCAGCCAATAAAGTACTGGTATCCACAGTCAAATCCAAAAAAAAGGCCGGTGACTCTCTGTTCGCCAACACTGTTGGCAAATCCTGGAACCTCCTTCCCTATGAACTCTCATCTCTCTCCTCAGTGAAAAGGTTAAAAAAACAACTCAGACAACACCTTTGTAACCACTGGTTATGCCCATGTAGTAACCCAGACTAATCTTACCACCACTTTCTCTGTAGCCTTCCCACATTACCATTTGCAATTGGATTCCTACTCTCTCCATGCCTCAGACAGTAGTCTCACCTTTACTTTTTTGAGTCTTTATAACAGTTGCATTCACATAATCTTTTTCTAATTGTGCACTTGCTTAGCTAGCAGCAGTAACTGTTTATCACATAAATACATCCATATAAACTTTCTTTATACTTCCTACTACATGCTTCCCTTAAGTTGCAATGCTACTATAAGATAAATGGTATAACTCTCTGCTAAATACTGCTCCTTGAGCTGCTACATTTATTTGTATATTTTTTTCTTCACCTCTCTTTCTTATTGTGTGCCACTTAAAATAGATTTGTTGCTCTATCTGTTTCTAATCTTCTGCTCCTTTAATAATAATATTTGTCTATATAACATGTGTATTATTCAGCGTAAAATAGTACTGTACCTTAAGTTGTTACATAATTATTTATCTGTACCTGAAGTTGTAAGTTTTGCTTATGTGGAGCTTTTCTACCCGGGCCTCTACTGAAAATGGACATATATCCAGTTAGACTAGCCCGGTCAACAAATGTAAAATAAATAAAATAAAAATAAAAACATCATCATTACCAACAGCCATTCTGCTGTTGCTATCTTCAAAATTTATTGCTATAGTGGAACTGTTTGTTTCCACAGCTGACCCTGTAAAAAATGTATTGCGTTTATTAATAATAATGATATAACATATACTATTGTATGCCTATTAAGGAGTTCTTGGGGACACTTTCCATGCACACTGCCTTCATTGTCACTCTGTGTAGATGTGAAGGTTCACCTGTTAATAGCAATTATCATGTCAGCATAATGTTATATTTTTAAACTAACCTTCCAGAGCAGGTGATTGTTGCTGCTGCAGCTGTTGGTAATAGTGAGTTCCAAACCAACTCTGAATATTCCAGTGCCATCAGCGTATTTATCATAGCCATCCCTATGGATGGAGAGGAGGTATTGTCATCTGGTATTAATGGGATAATTGTTGGAGCCCCCCCCCCCAGTGCTGGTACAGGCAATTGCATTCTGTTTTGTCTTGCTTCTAGCAAGTTCTACCGTATCATTTGCTCTCTTCTTGCGCTGTGATAATGTGTGGTTTCTGATGCCCACTGCATCAATGTCCAGGACAATTTGATTCCATGCTTTTGTCCTCTCAGCTTGTTTGGCCCCAGTTTACCAAGCAGATGTTTCCTATATGTCCTAAGGGCTGCCAAGCAGATGTTTCCTATATGCCCTAAGGGCTGCCAAGCAGATGTTTCATATATGCCCTAAGGGCTGCCAAGCAGATGTTTCCTATATGCCCTAAGGGCTGCCAAGCAGATGTTTCCTATATGCCCTAAGGGCTGCCAAGCAGATGTTTCCTATATGTCCTAAGGGCTGCCAAGCAGATGTTTCCTATATGCCCTAAGGGCTGCCAAGCAGATGTTTCCTATATGCCCTAAGGGCTGCCAAGCAGATGTTTCCTATATGTCCTAAGGGCTGCCAAGCAGATGTTTCCTATATGCCCTAAGTGCTGCCATGAGGATATAATTTTCCTCATGGTTGAAGTTATCCTTCTTCTGCCTTGATCCCTTGTTTTGCATTACTACTGCACAGGATAAAAGGCAGCAGTCATACGCAAAAAACTTTTGTTGTACTCATAATTCAAACTACACAACACTGAAAGTTTGTCTGCCATCCTACTACAAAAAAGTTAGGTAACACAAACCCCATGATTATATACATATGCAAAATTTCAGGCCAGCCAAGTAAATTTGTGCTATACTAATGTCTGCAGTATCATAAATACATTAAGGATAGTAAAGTAATCACTTTTAGCAGATGAATTCCCCTCACCCTTAACATTTTTGGGTCTATATCACTTCATCGAAGTGATAGTTCAGCAAACGACATTTCATCGGAAATGTCACTCATCGAAATATGCTCTTGTGGGGCGCTGTGACCCCCACACCCCCCGCTAATTATATAACAAAACTCTGAGATCGCACTACAGTGGAAAAAGGGCAAATTTTCCGATCCTCACAGTATGAACAGTTCGACGAACAGCATGCTTAACTTAAGTGAACCAAACATGCCATTCTCTGAACTGAATTTTTGCTGAAGTGATATAGACTCAAATTTTTATATACCATAATACCGTCAGTTTTCATTCTTAAGTGACACTCAGAAATCTTCACATAAGGGCATGTATGTTTAGCCAACAACACATGCTTACTACTTCAGTACTTCACAACTAAAACACGTGTGTGCACAATTACTACATGACACTAGTGATCACTAATCATTTCCCACTTCTGCTGTAATGATCTCCCACTTACAAATGACAGCTGTGCACTATAAATGCCATGATAATATGCTCATCATATCAGTAAAATACACATTTCTTTATAGTAACTCAATAATTTACATCATTTTGAAGTGTTTCATATTAAATTATAATATTCTTATGAATTTTTCCTTACTTAAAGAAGTTTGCAGTTTCCTAAATAATTTGCCACCTAATTCAAGTAATCACAAATGAATATGGGCATATTAAACTATTGCACATAAACACAGGTCCATTCATGCATTCTGTATCCAAATTATGCCTTTTTATGCTTATTTCTGTGAATAGCAGTAATATGCAAACATGTAACACCAATTATTGATGTAAGTCATTCTTGACTGCTCATGAACACAGCCTTGAGTTCACATGAACATGCTGTGGGCCATGATGCAGTCTGCAGTGGTCCTCAGCATTTCCTACCATGCTGCAGCAATGCACGGATATGCTTATATGTGCTTAAATCTGAACATATTTAGAAAAACAAAATGAAGTCATATGCATTACAGTTTGTACAACCATGAACTGAAATCTCTGCCCATCTAATATCATCTGGCACACCTTCTCACCTCAAACCACTTAATACTTAATAAAAGTTGGTAATCACACACATACAAATATGTATTTATGCACTCTCATACCAAAAAATGTGTTACTGCTGCTACAATGCAGGAATAAATGACATTCAGGTGTAATACTTCCAAAAATATAGCTGAGGCAATATACAGCAACAGTAGCAATTATAAGTAATAAAAAAGAAAAATGATGATTGCATACTGCTTTTTATGTGCCATGTAAATGAAATGTGAATGTATTCCTCTAAAAATGTGTGTGTGAGACAAAGCATTTTTGTTTAAACCAAACTTGTGAGTAATAACAATACCTGCTTTAATGCCCCTGCTGGTTAACTGGATTTGGTTAAGGGGATGTCAAACCCCAGAGGGAGTGGTTCTAAACCTGTGAACCACAGCCTTGCTCATACCTTCTTCATTCTGGCTCTGCCACTTCTAATGATAACAGTACTTGTAAAGGCTCAAGGCCTCACTGCAAGCTTGTCTAACAAGAAGACCAAAATTATGATCTACCTTCTCAGGGAGTCATACCTGGAAAAGAGTGAGGCATGCACAACAGGTTCTGAGTGGAAACAAATAGACATCTTGCTGGAGTTGGGTAAGTACCTGCAATCAATAACAAGAATCACCCTCTCTGACCACAATGTCATTTTTTTTCTGTTGGTCATATTAAACATAGGTTAGGTTTAAATATATATAAAAAAGTTGTATAATGGAAAATATTTGCTAGAATCAATATGTGTACCTGACAAAGTGTACATGTAATGTTATAATAAGGCATAAGAAAGCATAAACATATATGTACAGAGAACTGCATCTGTATACAAACATAAGGAAAGTTTAAATGATAATATAGTTGCCTGTATAAATACAAATAACATATGTATGAGTAAAATAATAATCTGCATATATGACTGTTAATCACAGATATAGATCTCTGTGACTATACTTACAATTACCTGATCATGTATTAATGCAAAAAGCAAAAAATGTTTGCATTTGCATATTTTTACTTTCTATTGCATTAACTTAGGTAGTAATTAAATTACATGCAGACAGTCTGTGTAGGACAGGAAATATTTTATCATATAGTGATTGTATATAAAAGTAATTTCTTTCACAGTTATAACTGTGCATACAAGATGGCTTAAGTCAGTCAGACACCACACCTTAGTCAGAGTGAAGGTTGGAGAAGGGCATTGGGGCTTACAGTGTCAAGTTTATGTCCGGCGCATACTTTATATGTCCAGCACATACTTTAGTGAGAAATGGCCAATATTTATTTCCCCTCTATTACTTCTTTATACATTTTTAAATCAGCACCGTATATGCTTAGAATTGTTACAGAAGAAAATTGTCATGGCACAAACTTTTATACAGCTAAGGAAATTAAAATGTTCATGACCTTGTACATGGTTCTTTGTGTCGGCACCTTCTGGCTGAATGCATTTCACAGACTGTTACAAGCAAAATATAATATTAAAAAAAAGCATTCCAGCAAAAGTGTTTTGGTGTTTATAACTTACAGTAAAAGGAAGACTAGCAAAGTATGCAAATTCAGATACTAATACATATTTCAACAAATGCTTACTAAGAAAATGCTGCAGTGAATGATTTAGAAATAATACTCATGGCATTAATGATAAGGGGAATAATAAAGAAATACAGGTTTATAAGAACTGTCTTATGTTCATAGGTTCATAGATTATTACTAGGCTAGCTGCCCTTGAGGGCCATTTGAAGCCTAGCCCCTTAGTGTATGTTTAAATCAAACCCTGCACCTCGTATTCATAAGGTAAACACCGTAACCATTATACCAACCTCACACCCAAAATAGGGATCTCTTGGAATTATTGCTATTATCCCTTCCTCCACAGCTGAACTGATCTGCCTTCCAACACAGTAACCAGCACTTGCAAGTCTTGAACCCAGGACCTTGCACAACATAGCCACAAGTTACCAGTAAGCTATCTCATTCTTCTCTTTATAGCTGAAGAACAAATATCCTACAATAGGAGACAGCAGGAGATGCAAATCATCAGATTGGTCAACTCCACTGATAAGGCTAAATGAAGTAGTAAATAGTATTGTGTGCTTAACTGATTTCATATATATATATATATGGAAACAATTAATACAGACTAGTAACTGCTGCATGAGAGTGCGTTCAGTACATTACTGTAAGCAGGAGTGAAATATATGTCAGTATATATGTGCAGTATTTCTGTCTTTAACTCATTTTATTACTGTATATAAAGAAACAATTAATACAGAATAGTAATTAAAGCAATAGAGTCCATTCAGTACATTGCTGCAAGAAAGAGTGAGAGATATGTCAGTATATAAGTACAGTATTCTGTATTTAACTGATTTTATAAGATGTATTTATAAGGGGTGTTTCCAGTGCAGTATTGCAAACAAATGCATATCATGCACAGATATGATTGTTATGTTTGTATAATAGACTGCAACATGTAAACCCCACCATTACTTGATAGCAAACACTTACCTGCCAAGTAATTTTAAGCATTTCCCATACAGTTTCATCCAAAAGTCTGCATAAGCATTCCCCATAGATTCTGTTTACTTCAATAAAGATTTATAAAAAAATGATTTACAGTAAGAAATGCAATGTTGAGTAAGATGTTGTGAGAATTTATTGCGTGTATTTTCTCTTTGGTCCCCCCACATGCAGTTTCTCATTTTTTTTGTTATTTTAGCTATGCATTCATGTGCCCTTTATTATTTTCTTCCTCTTCTATTTATGTTCATTTTTTACAAATTCAAAATTATTTTGAGTGGTTGAGGCACGTACCTACCAAATAACTGAGCACTCACCCACTGCCCCTCCAGGGATGTCCTCACAGGTTCAAGGCAGTAGTGCCAGCCCTGCAGGCACCCTGGCACATGGCAGCATGGTAAGCTTCACTGAATGGGGGTTTCAGAACTTGGATTAGGACATGCTACAATGGGTAATGGACAGATGGAGTCAGCCCGATGAAGTCTTGCTTTAGTGTTTTCAAGACTCGCTGTCCCAGCTGGTGCCAGCCCCCACACCACCACAGGCCCTCACCCCTCAACAGCAGGGTCTTCCACTACACCAGCATCCAGCGATGGAAGTGTTTGAGGCTCTACAGACTGGGAACTACTGCTGATACTTTTTCAGCCCTTCTTCCCTTATCCTTCCTCCTACACCTTCCTACTTGCTTCCCACACAAACTAGCCTATTATATATATTTTTTTGAGAAACATAGGGTGGTCTGGTCAATCTCCCACCAAGAACATCGTGCCCTACCTCTCCCACCTCCTCCAGCATAACCCTCTTGATGTTCCTTCTATGTCTCTCTCTTTGTTGTGTCTCCCCATTTTAATCTTTCCTATATCCCCCTTCCAATTCTTTAATGAAACCATCAGGATGTCCACATAAGGATACCCCTATATAAAACATTTTAAACTCCTTTTATTTTTTTAAATATTAATAACAAAAGCTGTGCTGTCCACCACTTCCCTTACGTTTTGCAAGCATGACTGCTTATAGCAGTGTCCATCTGCAATATCCAAAAACATACAAAGTAATACGAAGCCTACGGCTTTCAGATAGTGTTTTGTATGTTCTTTATTTATTTATTTATTTATTGACATTTGTTAACCGGGTTAGTCCAGCAGGGTCAGAAACCCATTTTCAGTGGAGACCCGAGGAGAAAACCTCTGGTTATAGTTAATATACGTGTTATCAGAGAATATAAGATAAATTTAGTTACATTCAGTGTATCTTTTACAGAGAAAAACAAGTTTCAGTTAGTTACATTCATTTAACATTTCGCAGAAAAAAGATTCCCATTTAGTCTACAGTATGAGAAAGTTGTGTAGTAATGGTAAAACAAGGTCCAGGTACATCTAGAAATCTGCTAGTCATATCTAAAGATAAAGCAAAAAGAGGGGTAAGATAAATAGATTATAGGATGAGCAGAGACGGAAATAAGAGCAGGAAAGTATACAAGCATAAGGTCTTGTATATGTAATAATCTTTAGTGATGAAGAATGCTATGTGATTAGAAAGTGCATTCGTTTTATAACAAAGTGGGGGTTAGGTGAGGTTATGGCAGGGTCAAGTTTTGGAGTTGAGCAGGTGATGTTTATGTTCTTTTTTAAAGTGAGATGGGCGTATAATGGCACGTAGGTCTAAGGGAAGTTTGTTCCAGAACTGAGCAACTGAGCATTTGTCTAATAATTTTCCCATATTTTTCTTTGGTGGATAGACTGCTAGTAGTTGCTGGTTTAAAGTGCGCAGGGACCGTGATGGGGAGTAGGCAGATACAAGGGTAGAGAGAGCTGGACAGGAAGATGGTCTATATAATATAGAGTGTTTAGCATAAAGTACATAAAGTACAGTTTTTGCCCTAAGTGGGCATGTTTTTCAAAATGTCTTCACTTTTCTTTACTTATTATAAATACCCTGTGCTCAGCATATTTGCATATATGCTTAGCATCTCTTCTCACAAATACCTGTGTAGCTGCCAACTCCTTATGTATACCACCCTTAAAATTAAAGTAATATTGATGTATGATGGACTTCTTTTTGTTATTCCCTCACACAAGCCAACTTTGAGAAAAAGCTGCATTGCATATAAATTCTAATAGGAAAAGTCACTTTTTGTAACAAAAATATGAATTTATAGGTTGGCTGGTTTATATATGAAGCGACAGCTTGCTGTGTTTGACAAAGTTTAGAAGTTCCTAGCCTGATCTGTTGTGATTGACTAGCATAATGCATGACATAATACATACAAACAATGACCAAGCTATTGTAGCTTTATCGAGGCTGTCCATATATAGTCAACATAATAAAATTATGTATGACAGAAATATTAAAGTCATTCAACCACTTATGTATCCTTTTAATATAATGAAATGATCAACAAAGAACAGCACTCTTACATGCAGAGAATGAAGGTCACCCCTTCAGAATAAAGTGCATCCATTCAAAGTGACTGTTACACACTAATGGAGGAGAGGGCTGGAAGTGCCTGTTCTCTGACTATTCTATTTTTTCCCTTTTTAGTGATTTGCTGTATTTGCTTCATCCATACAACCTCAGTTTCAATCACAAGCTTGTACACTGGATAAGAAGCGATTATCGGTCACAAGCTACAGAATATTTGATGCTTAGTGCTCCTTAACATTTTCAAATTGCATGCGTTACATTATATATTTGTCGCTGCATAATTTAAAACAAGTTGTCTATCTAGTCCATCCTATTTTTGTAGCGATTATCTTTCAGTTGCCCCTTATGCCTCTTCACTCAGCCATACATTGCTGGCCTTATAGAAGGAGTCTGTAGTCTTATAGTTCACTAAACAGTCAGGTAACATATATTAGTTGCCCACTATTCTTTCCAAAATCTACCCTCTCCACCCTAATCTGTCTTTTCTTGAGACATACACCATCTCATTGTCTCTGCAAGAGTCTTGCATACTCACATCAGGTCTGTCTTTTCTCAGAGTGGAACAGACTTGGTTGCCATAGCAACCCCTAATAGCTCTTTGTCTCTGTTTTCTTTATTACCCTGGTAACCCTTCTGATATCTTTAACCCAAAACTGGACATTGTACTCCAGCTGGCTTGATAATCAGGGAGCTGCAGAAAGGTAGCATAAACCCCTCTATTCTTGGAGACATTTCCTGTAGGGAGATAATCTAGTACCTTAGATGCCTGCAGCTTTTGTAGGCTGTACCTGATGGTTCTTCTTTACTGTTACTTGCTGCACTTCAAGATTTTTTTTCCTTATCTGCACATTTTTTTGGAGGGGGGGTCACTCCTTGCATCTCATATTTCACTTTAGGATTATTAGAGCCCAGATGAAGTCATTTACACTTTCCTGTTTTAAACCTTTGATACCACTTCTCATCCTACTATGGCAGCTTCTTCAGATCCCTTGGAAGGCCTCGTCCACCTTCCTTCCTTATCTCTTCTATTTTTGGTATCTTCCACAAACTGGTCAATCCTGGACTCAGTGCCCCTTATTATGTGTGATACAAAGATTCCATAGAACATTGGTCCCAGGAATAGCCACTATAGAACCACACAGACCACTTCTCTTTTCTATATGTAGGTTCTCAGAACTACTGCTCTTTGTTTTGCCAAACTGCATCATCTTGCTAATGCATGCTAACCCTAATTTTGCCCGTGCCTCTAAACTCAACCCTGCACCTTACCTTACAAAACCTCTTTAGAGAACACCACCACTGCACAAGACACTTGGAAACACGCTACACACAGCATGACTCTATCCCTAACCCAGAAGCACTTGCATAAACTCCCAACCCATCACAAATACAAATGCTACACTAAATCTATTCCCTACACTGGCCCTTACTCTAACACTAACCTGCAAACATTCGCACACATGCTCACATTCCCATCCTGTCATGCTGCAAATAATGGTATATCCAAAGCTTCGGCATTACACCCCAAAATAAATTCACATTCAATCACATTACCACATACCAAACTAGACATGCACTTTCCTGAAAACTGATCTTTTTCACGACTGACATTACTTAGCTCTGCCATTTACCATTCAACAAACTAAGCATTTAAATATTAAGAATAAAAACATCTCATGGAGAGTTAATGTCCCAGTGCCCACCAGCAATCCAAATAACAGTAACAACAATGAGGCAACAGGATACTGGAACAACACACAGCTCGATATCCAAATAGGCATCCACCACGAATAAAGAAGTATAAAAGCTTTTATTCATGAATGAACAGGCAAGCCCTTTCACCCATATAGGGCTTCATCAGACCATCCTATATGGGATTTGGATATCGAGCTGTGTGCTGTTCCAGTATCCTGTTGCCTCATTGTTGTTACTAAACTAACCATTTGACAAACCAACAATCATTCAGATGTTACAGATTCTTTATAATATACAATTTAGAATTCATTTCCTCATTTTCTTACTTGTGCCGTTAAATTATTTTGTTAGTACTTCGTTGCAGGCTTAAATTTTACCCTCTACTTATTTCTCTACTTCCTTTTTCGATGTTTGTTTGAAATTTCTGTTGTGACTGTTTTGTACTGCGCCTCTCCCTTTTGGTTCTGGGAGTGCCAGAAAAGCATCTTTGGACTGGTATGCCAGCCCAGTTCATAATTATAAATAAGTAATCTGGCTACAGAAAGAAGGAAGAGAGCCATTTCAGCAGTGTGGGGCCAGATTTATAGTGTGTCTCTGTAAAAGCGGGAGAGGCCAGCTGCAAAAAACAAACTATTTGGAATAGTTCCGAGATATTTTTGTTAGACTGTGGTGGTATGCTATCAGATGATCTTTCACTTTGCTCCTAGACTACTGGACAGTTTGGAAACTGTTTTCAGCAGTATTAATGCAGCTAGACCTTTAATATTGTGGAATATCAAAAGTTAATTTTAGCTACTGATTGTAACAAAAGGCACAAGATCTTTAAGAAATCAGTACTTGGGGGCAGCAGGTATACATTGCAAGCAATTCCAAGCAATTCTGAAACCAGTAAGGGATCTTTTATTACTTTTTGATGTTCATGGGTTCATAGGTATTTACTAGGCTAAAGGCCACAAGGGCCTTTTAAAGCCTAGCCATACATCCCAAAACTCTGACAAGTTTTGATACCCTTCATAAGTGTAAGCAGGGGCTTGGGAGATGAAACATTTACAAGCAGGGCCTGGGAGATGAACCATTTACAGGTTGCCTGTGTCCATTAGAGACATAGGTGCCAAATCAGGGATGAATTTACGGTTTCCCATCCAATTGTCCAGGTTGCATTTGAATAGGGTTAGGGACGAGCTCTGTTTCACATAGATAGATGTTAGATGTATTAGCAGGAATTTGTAGTGCAGCAGTTATGCCTTTCTCTAGGACCATGATGACAAACTCCCTTCCTCTGAGACTGATCTCTTTTGCATTTTGGCAGATCTAAGCAAGGGAGATTTTATTTTTATACATTCAACAAAGGCATCACACCCCATATTTTTCCCATTTTGTACATGGGGTCTGAGTGTTACATCAACAGTGGTCAACACCTAGAGACAATGTTCACACCACCAGGTTGGAGCAATTAATTTAATTGAATGTCCTTAAAGTCAGCATCTGTTTACTCACCTCCATTTCGTCAACTAAGCAGATGTTCAAATGGTGAGCTAGATAACTACATTTGTGAAGCTGGAGAATATGGCCTTTCCCCAGTAGTGTGCAATCTTGGAGTTAGAATATAAAATTTATAGGGAGACAATCTGTGCAGGGTGGTTCACCCCATGCAAAACAGTCTTATATATTGTTTTTTATTTGCATGCTGAAAGGTTATTCCTCACGGATGTAAATGATGTTTTGCCAGTCTTTATATTTGGGTATTTTGATCATTTTAAGTATGTATATGTATATATATATATATATATGTATATATATATATATATATATATATATATATATATATATATATATATATATATATATATGTATGTATATAGAGGTCCTAGTTGTTACATCGAAAGTACGGTTCATTGAACCTTTCTTTCGCGGACCCACTTTAGCTAAACTGCATTTTATCGAAAATGCACTTTTGCTAAAGAAAACCCAAAAAAAAAAAAAAAACATGCAGTTTGCATGTAACATTAGTTGTACATCAATGTGTAGTGTTGATGTACAACTAAGCAAACTCTTGTTGAGATCGTGGTACAGTGGGGATAAGGGAATATTCCCTTTTCCCCACTGTAGTGCAATCTCGCAGTGATACAGCAGTTAGCATCGTCACCTCACAGCAACAGGTTCTCCCATTCGATTCTCGGCTGGAGTGCCTTCTGTGTGGAGTCTGCATGTTCTCCCCGCAGTCGAGTGATATTAAAGACATGCAGGTAGGTGTGAGCGTGAATGGGCATGCCTTCTTTGAAGGTTGGGGGTCGGGCTGGCAACTTGGCACCGTAAAAATCCACTGCCAATCATGACAGAGTTCTGCTGTGGTGACCCCTAACCAGAAAAGCCGAAAGTCTTACTGCAATCTCGGAGTGAGATTATTAAAGTAGAGGGGGTGTGCGGGGGCACATGGGAGGTGCAGTGCATAATCGTGTTTAGTGTTTTTTTTTTTTACTTTTTATTTTTTTCACAAAAGTGCATTTTCGATATAATGCACTTTCACGGAAGTCAGTTATCGTAAGTAGAGTTTGATGAACCATATTTTCGATAACACAATGTAGACCCATATATATATATATATATATATATATATATATATATATATATATATATATATATGGAATCTGTACAGATCCCCGAAGACAAAATCACCAAAACTAATTTCGGTTTGGCATACTTGCGTGAAAGTGCTTTTCACCGAAGAAGCACTTTCGTGTAAGTATGCCTGTTTGCGAGACCGCACTATGGTGTGGATAAGGGAACATTCCCTTTTCCTCACTGTAGTGCGGTCTTGGAGTGAGAATATTAAAGTAGGAGGGGTGGGGGGTGCAGGCCCCCCTGCATAAACGTAGTTTCTTTCTTTTTTTTTTTTAACATATATTAACGAAAGCGCTTTTTCGGTGAAAGCGCTTTCGTTAATATATGTTCGGTGATTATGGATTCGGGACTTTGCACATTCGTGCATAAGTCCTAGATCCATATATATATATATATATATATATATATATATATATATATATATATATATATGTATACATCAAATACGGATAACTGAGCAAAATTTACTTTTGTTGTCATCTGTATTACTGACTCACTTTGGTCTACATATACAGATGGTTGACAGATGTGCGAGATCAACAATCCATGGGATAGGGGTATATGCCTTTTCCCCAGAGACTGTGAAATCTTGGAGTTAGTATATATATAATTATCAGGAGGTGTGAGGGCAGCTCTCACACATGGAGTGCAGGGGGCCATGTTCCCCTGCAAAAAAACACTTTCTTTTGTACTGCAAGTTCCAACAGTTTAAATCAGGACTTATCAGGTCTGGTAGGATCTCTATTTAACCACAGCCTCTGGACTGGCTTTGTCCCAGTAGAGTGGAGGGCAGCAACAGTCATCCCTCTGCATAATGGGGGACCATCTACTTACCTGGGAAATTACAGTACCATAAGTGTGAGGAGTCTTATATCTAAGGTCATGTAAATAATAATCATGGACCTGATAAATAATGATATAAGAATCCTCCAAACCCTGGAACTGACACAATTTGGCTTTGTCAAGGGCAGGTCATGCCTACTGAATCTGGTGGATTTCTTTGAAAAATTCACTAAGGCTATGGATGAGTGTAAAACAATACACACCGCCTTCCTCAACTTAGGCATTTGACACAATTCCTTACTCAGGTATTATAATAAACTCACAAAACTAGGCATAAATCCCTACATCACCAGATGGATAGTCAGTTGGCTCACGGACAGGACATGTGTTTAAAGTGGGTGAATCCTGATTCATTTAAAGGCCAGTTACTAGTGGTATGCCACAGGGCTCAGTGCTGGGATAACGCCTGTTCAGAATATATTTCCCTGAAGTCAAGGCTAATATGGAAGGCCACTGGATGACAAAGTCTGCAGATGACTGCAATCTGGGGGCAATCATTGAACCCCCAAGGACGTAGATATCCTTCAGGAAGGTCTAGCTCAGACAAATGCATTATCATATTCTTTGGGAAGTCAAATACCCCTGCAAATTGCAACATCAATAGCACACCCCTAAAATTAGACTCAAAAGTGAGAGATGTAGGTGCACAGATAGATAGTAACCTGAACTTTGACAGCCATGTGTGGAAGTCCTTCTATATGGCACAACTTATAAGTAAAGGTATGGCATCCAGATCCAAGGAAATTATAGTCCCACTGTACTCATCCCTCATTACACTAATAATCGAGTACAATGAGCCACTGGGCATGTACTTGACTAGGCACCTCAGAGATTCCTTGCAAAGAAGATGCAGGGTGTAAACAACATGCACTATGCAGGTAGACTAAAACCCTATCCCTTTACTCTGTCTCCTACCGACTATTAAGGGGTGACCTATGCCTGACCTACAAGACACTCACAAATTCAACCCTTATGGAGCTGCTACACATCCGCAAGTTAAACAGCATGAGGGTCACCCAATCTAAGGATATAAATGTAGTTAGCGGCTCAAAAAAAGCATGCTGGGCAGACAGATATGTGTCTCAGAGAGTGTTCCTTCTTTGGAACTGGCTTCCTATTCACATCAAGCAGAGCCCTTCCCTGGTCCTTTTTAAATGCAATTTGGATCAATGGATGGGGAATTGCAAATTCACTGCTGGGATTGTGCCTATGCCCCTTATGGACAGCAGTAATTTGTAAGATACTCAATGTACAGACACAAATCTATGGCAACTTCTTACCCATAGGGAACATATACTGGGAACAATTGGGTTATATTGGCTAGGCTTATAAGGGTTCTTAAGCCTTTAGCCTAGTAATCTCCTATGAACCTACAGAAAGAAATAAACAGTTTTATTACCAGTTGCACACGTACTTCCCATTACTGTGCATGATTACCTCTAAATGTAATGACCTACAACTTAAGGTACAGGTTCCTGGGAATGGGACAAAGACTGCTGCTGCATTTGTGGTCTGCTGTTATATGTACTGTAATACTGATGTCTCACTCAGAACAAAGCATTTCTGTAAACAGTATTTTATTTTTTCCATTTGCTACTGCTCATACCAGCAATTATACTATCCATTGAAGAAGTCATTTTTGATTTGCCTGTCAGCCTAGTGATGTGTGGTAGTGAGTGTGCAGATGTACCAACTTGACATGTGGCTGCACATGGTCTTGTGACATGCGAAGACAGAGGCACATACAGGCTTCACTGTCACATGTGCTGTGACCATACATTAGTTTTCATGTCACATGCAGACTTTATTCAATACAGTCAGGCCCCAGTGGCCTAATGGATAAGGCATTGGCCTCCTTACCCAGGGATTGTGGGTTCGAGTCCCATCTGGGGTGATATAATCTCATTGTCCATGTTGGTGTGAATGACCTGAGATGTACCTCCTTGGACTACATGAAAAGGGACATGGAAGAGCTGTCCGATCTTGTAGCCCAGGCAGGTATGACCCTAGCCCTGAGTAGCATCCTGCCATCACCCAGAATGATACCACAGTACAAGGACAAAATTATTGACTTCAACAATTGGCTAAGCTTCTCGTGTCATTCTAAGGGGATCCAGTATCTGTCTGCCTGGGATGACATGATCGACAAGCCACGATGCTTTGCCAGAGATGGCCTGCACCTGTTGCCCCTGGGATTCCGGATACTGGCTAAGGCTCTAGCCACCCCTATAGTGCCTTTTTTAGATGAGGTTCAAATGACAAATTCACCACCCTAACAGGTACAGGCAAGAAGAATCTGAGGGTATTGCTACTCAGTGCTAGCAGTCTAAACCTCAAAATGCACTCTCTCGAGGCACTCCTTAAAATGGAGAACATCGACATCTGTGAAGTGACAGAGACCTGGTTCAAGGCTCCAGAGAGTACCCCTGCATTACCAGACTATAATTCATACCACATCTTTCGGCCACCTAACCTGGACCGAAACACTAAAGGCGGAGGTGTGTCCATATTAATTAAGGATATCCACACCTCCAGGCTAGTTGCTCAGCATAATGCATCCGAGATTATCCAAGTGCAACTAACTCTGGGCAAGACCGCAATCCAAATTGTAGCTTGCTACAGATCCCCCACCATGTCCCAGGATTCCCACTCCTCATTTCTTAATACACTGGAAAATATTAGGGTACAACCTAACACCCTAATAATGGGCGATTTCAACTACCCTACCATTAACTGGGAAAACTACTCATGTACCAACTCTTGTGCTCAACGTTTTCTGGAATTCATTAATTCCAATGCCATGGTTCAACTTATCCACATCCCCACCAGGGGCAGCAATATCCTAGACCTGCTTATTACCAACATGGGCAACCGGTGCTCCACACCAGAGGTCAATTCCTCGTTGGTCAGATCTGACCATAAGATAATCACCCTAGACATCCACATCCCTCCCCCACCCCCACCCCCACCCCATTAGGGAAACCACTGTAAAAAATTTCTCCAAAGCCAACTTCACGCTTCTTAAGACAGAAGTGGCAAACTTCACGACACCCATGCTGACGGACAATAGAGGTATGACTGCTGAATCCTACACAAATGCACTTTATAAGCACTTACATGAGTGCATGGATCGTGCAATCCCTAACAGAACCAAGATGCTATCCTCCAAAAAAAGGAAGCCAATCTGGTGGTCCCCTGCCATAAACAAACTCTACAACAGAAGAAAGAAACTGTTGCAAAAAATAGTAAAATCCCATGATTGGAGAAACTACCTGGTCAGCTTCAGTAAGAAGCTGAGATCCCTCATAAAATCCTCCAAAGCTAGTTATGAAAACAAAATTGCCACTGACTCTAAAGACAACCACAAAACATTCTATAGCTATGTCAAGAATCTCAATGGCAACACTCAGATCTGCACTGAGTTACAGCACAATGGCACTAAATATACAGAACCAACGGATATTGCCAACATCCTGGCAGATAGGTTCAGTGCTAACTTTACCCCTCTGTCATCCCCTAAAGGGCCCATCTCTATACCAGAAGAATGCAAAGTTCCTGTAATCATGGCTGCACAGGTAAAAAACACACTAGCCAAGGCCAAGAACACAGCATCCATGGGACCTGATGACATCCCAGGCTGTGTTCTACATGAACTACAGAATGAACTGGCACCCCACCTAAGTACCATGTTCAATCATAGCCTCACCTCAGGCTATGTGCCCACTGAATGTCGCACAGCGACAGTTATCCCACTCCACAAAGGGAGAGCCACCAAAGACCCTGGAAACTACTGCCCCATTAGCCTAACGAGCCTAGTCTGCAAGGCTATGGAGCGTATCATCATGGAACTTATAAACAATGACATTGGTAGTCTCCAAACTCAGGACCCCACCCAGTTCGGGTTTGTAAAAGGCAGATAATGTCTCCTAAACCTGATAGACTTCTTTGAAGCAGTCACCAAAGCCGTAGATGAGGGTAAGGTGGTTCACGCAGCCTATCTAGATCTTGCCAAGGCTTTTGACACCATCCCCCACTCTGGAATTATAGATAAACTCACTAAACTAGGTATAAATCCCTATGTCACAAGATGGGTTGCCAACTGGCTCACTGACAGAACCCACACTGTGAAAGTAGCAAACTCCAATTCCAGCTTCAGACCAGTGACAAGTGGAGTACCACAGGGTTCAGTCCTGGGTCCTCTCCTGTTTGGTATCTACTTCTCTGAAGTACAGGCCAACACAGAAGGTCTTTGGCTAATGAAGTTCGCAGATGACTGCAAACTAGGAGCCATAATCAAAACTCCAAAAGATGTGGACATCCTTCAAAAGGGCCTTGCTGAGACAGATGCCTGGTGTCAAAGCCATGGCCTCAAGCTCAATGCCAAAAAGCGCATTGTCATTCCTTTTGGTAAAAACTCAGTACCCATAAACTACCACATAGGTGGTAGTCTACTTAACACTGAAAGTGTGATAAGAGACCTTGGGACACAGGTGGACAGTAGTCTCTCCTTTGATAATCACATCGCCACAGTAGTCAGGAAATCCTTCTATGTGGCACACCTCATCACAAAAGGTTTCTCATCCAGGAAAAAAGAGGTCATTGTTCACCTCTACTCGTCACTCATTAGACCCATTATAGAGTACAATACCCCTTTTGGTATGTACCTCACAAGACATCTACAACAACTGGAAAGGCCACAGAAATACCTCACAAAGAGGATTACCGGCCTCAAAGAGATGCCCTATGCAGACCGTCTCAAAAAACTGCAGCTTTACTCTGTTGCATATCGCCTACTCAGAGGCGATCTCTGCCTAACACACAAAGCTATGTCAAACCCAGAGCTTTTAGACATGCACCACTTAAAGAAATCCCAATCCCTACGAGCTACATGCTCTAGGGACCTAAATTTCGTCACCACAATAAACAGAACATGTTGGAGGGATAGATTCCTGTCCCAGAGACTTCCCATAATCTGGAACAAACTACCTATCTATATCAAACAAAGCTCCTCATTAGCACTCTTCAAGAAAAATCTTGATGATTGGATGGGAGATAGGAAACTCACCCAGGGGATCACTTCTGTGGCTCTGCTCGACAGTGGCACAGGAAAATAATTTTCTTGGGTGGCGAAAGCCAGGGTACCTTTGGCTAGGCTTATATAGGCCCTAGAGCCAATAGCCTAGTACCTACCTATGAACCTATGAACAGCATGACATCTGTAATTGTCCAAGCATACAAATATTATGCTCTGCATTAGTAACCACTGCAAACATAGTTTGTGGACCTCTGCATAACTGCTGTGTAATTGTTAACAAAAATTCTGTGAGCTACAGGAAACTAATATGGGGACCATGATTGTTACTGTAGAAATATCAGGACTGTGTATGTGTTGTAATGGTGTCATCCACTCCATTTATACTATTTGCATGATTCCATGTTTATATGTAATTATGGACCTATATATTTAGAGGAGCGCTTTGCTAATGATGTGTTATTACAGACTGGTCCATACTGACTTGGTCATTTCATTAGACATCAAAACTGGTATATGTCAAAAGAAACCACACTGGCATTACTACAGTTTGGAGGAGACCTTGTGTGGAACAGCACTGCTACAGTTCACATCTCCAGATATCCATATGCTATGAAAGAGTATGACACAAAGATGTGGACATTTCATCAAGCATTAGAAACCTCTGTATATCAAATTAAATCCCATAGGCATTAACATGTCGAATGGGTAAATGGTATGCTGGATCAAAATATGACCACAGGTCATGCTGCAGTATAGATCAAGGATGAGGAAGCATATTTAACATAGGCATCAATCAGTATCCATATGGAAATAAATAGTATGAGTACTCATTCCAAAACACATACACTTTGATACTTTATACCACATGTGACATATACTGATCGCCTTAGTCAATGGCCTTACAGTCAAATATCCTCACTGATGAGCAGTTTTGGCGTGACTGACTGGCCCCAAAAGGTGTTAGATTAGATGGTCTGGAAAGCAAGAAAAATGCTTCATGATTATCAATTGATTTATAAAAATCATTGTAAAACAAGATTATATATTCCCTGTTCTCCTCAAAATTGATTACGTGTATAGATCTGTAATCGTAGGACTGCATACATATCTGCTGACCTCACAAGATCCAAACATAACAAAAGTTTTAAAACATGAGCAGAATAAGTCTAAGATGACTTCCCTGCTTAGTTTAGCAGAAGCATATTGGCATCAAGCGGGAATGGAAGTCAAACAAGAAGTAGATAAAAATCAGGCAGCAACTGAATGTGAGAAAAAAATAAAACAAAGAATATAAGCTGAGAAGGCAAGAAATGTGGAAAATGCATAAAAATAGTTGTAAGTACAGAAAACTCTTGGAACAACCTCATGCCAATCAGGATCAAATGCAGGAATGGTTAAGGGGAGGTGAATTTAAATGAAAAGACGAAAAGTTAATATTGGCAACCCAAGATAGTGGACTATGTACATGTTGGTTTACAAAGTCCATTGAACACACGGGAGCAACAGACAAATGCAGGTTTTGAAGAACAGAATTGGAAACAGTCACATTTTGCTGCTGGGTGTGATACAATAATGGCAAAAGGATTGTATACTGAAAGGCATAATAATGTGGCAATACTGTTGCACTGGGGATTGTGCAAACATTATAATATTGAAGTATTCAAAAAGCATTGGAAACATGAGCCACAAAGCATTATAGAAAATGATATAAAATAACGGCACCAAAGTTACACACTGCGAACTCTACACAACAACTTTATTACTGTTGTAGTTATATATGTATGTGTTATGTAGGTAATTACTTATTTTATTAGTTTATTATTCAAGGGCATATGTGTTTTTCATATAAGTAATATAATCTATGTATATTTTCTGACTAAACATTAAACAGTGGTTTTAATGATTCAGTAGAAGTATTTTTAATTGACATTACTGCTTTAAGATTTCAGTGCTTCATTAATTGCCTAGGTATTTAACCAGGTACCTTCTACATTAACATTGTCTGATGAAGCAACGTTAAGGTGTGAAAGCGCTCACCTCTCTGTTCTTGTTTTTTGTAATAAAGTTGTTGTGTAGAGTTCGCAGTGTGTAACTTTGGTGCCTTTATTTTATATAATTTTTGGTTTCATTCATTGGGCGCCTTAGTATACCTGTAACCGTTTCTTTGATTCTTTTGTTTTCTTTCATTATAGAAAATGATCAAGTTTATATCACATGAGATCACCCATTACCAACAGTTCAAACAAATAGATGCAAGAAAACCAGATATAGTAGTCCATGAAAAGAAGACATAAGTAACATTGACCATTGAAACTGCTACACCCAATGACTACAATGTCTTACTTACAGAGAGACAAAAAGTCATAAAATACCAGGATTTACAGGCAGAAACAGAAGCAATGTGGAGAAAGGATACCCAGACAGTTCCAATGATAGTAGGAGCAATGGGTCTTATAAAAAATAATTTACTTAGATATGTTACAGATACATGTAACTCCATATGAATTGCAGAAGGAATCAATTCTGGCCACAATGTGGGTGCTGTGAAGAGCACTTCTAGCTAACATCAAAGATTGAAACAATACTGATTTCATGAACTTTAATCATACTTTGACTTAGGAATTGGGTCCATTCCCATCACGGAATTCAAAATGTTAAAGACCTGGAGAAATTCAATCGAAGGAGCATACTGGTATTGCCGCAGGATAGCATGTATCTCCTTCTAATAGATGCAGTGATAAAGAAGTTATGAGTGTGTCCAGTTAGTTTACAATATGTATACCACAAGGATGACCATTCCTACATAATTATAAATATGTCATTCACTTGATTGTATAAATAACACATACTAAGAATTATGTGCTGATTTTATAAATACTGATGTAGGGCTGTCAGCAGTGATCATTTTGTATTACTTTTTGAATAATGTGTCCAGATTTGCAATTTTTCAAATGGTGTCTGTTTGCATTCCATCAGAAAATTGTGATTTACATCTGGACATGTATTAGAATATGTAAAGGAAAAAATACAAACATTTATCATCAGAAGATAAGGCATCGGATTGCTTACACTGCAGCTCTAGAAAGTTGCAGTACAATTTCCAATGAGCCTTTTGACAACGCAAAGGTATAAACTTATAGTTCAAACAAATGCTCATATGTTAAGAACCATTAGTGTTAATCAATATATGTAAACAGCAAAATGTTCAGTGCAACCTCAGTTTTACAGAGATGATATTCATTAAATGCAATTTGAAATTAGACCAGAGGTTATCATTAAAGCTTTCTCACAGCAATTAAAGATTAACATAGCAAACAACAGAAGCAAATGGATACTCATAAAGCTTAATCACTCTTAATCCATAAAATGCATACATTTTCCTCAAACATAGCTCTTACGTTTTTTTTAATTTACTCCCTACTAACATGCCCACACTCATAATCCCACTTCTGTTTTAACCATCTCAAATAATCTCTCCCACTAAATTTTCCCAAGTGCATTTCTATATTTCAATAACACTAACACATGTTATGCTTTCTCCTTCCTGTTCTCTACAAATATGTAAAAGCACCAATATTATAAGTATATATCTATATATCTATACACACACACACACACACACACACACACACACACACACACACACATAATTTGTATATATATATATATATATATATATATATATATATATATATATATATATATAAATGTGTAAGATAGATGTAATGAAATTGGATTCAATGAAATTTAATTGTGCATTTAGCAACTTTAGAATTTTGAACATACATTTTTCAATTTTGTATTGCCTGGGTAGGGTAACATTTCATTTGATTTTGATGGCCCCTATACTATTTTTTTCTCAAAGTACAGCTTTTCTTGTTGGAGGCCACTAAAAATGGTCCTGGTTAATAAATAAAACAAATAAATAAATATAATTACAAGTCTTAAAAAGTGGATTTTATAAGTTATAACAGACAGAGTAAATAAGATTTTTATGTTATATTCCCAGTATACATTATATCATTAAATGGTCACAGTACTCATACACTATAAGCAACGGTTTTGATGATTCTGCTGTGAACATTGATAAGAGGCTAAACAATTTTACTTGCAGGATCATAAAAGCATGCAAACAATACCAGACAACTGATCATGTGGCCATATAATGCTTAGCACTATACACCTTTAAGTAGATGCACTTGAAAGCTCTTCACACCCTTTTCAAAAACTTAATAGTGCTTACCTCCCAAATTGAGTAGAGCTGTAAATGATAACTCTGGTGTAAATTTCTGTCTGCCAAACCAGCCATCAAGACCACCCTTAAAGGTAGCCAAATTAATATTTTGTTTGACCTGTAATAATAAACTGTTCTACAGGCTGAAACAGCACTAAGTTAAGAACCTAACCCTCGAGTGAATTGGGTCTAGATACTGGTGCAGACTTTGGTCCGTATTGTTTGATTGGCCACCTTTTTATGAAGAAATGGTGCTTTAGTACAGTGCTTACATTATCCAATTATTTTTGTCAGTCTGTTTTTAAACATATGTTTCTGAATAGTATCCTATATTCCTACAGGAAGATAGAAGAGTTATGTGCTATTTGGTATTCAAATTTTATGCTAATTAGATGTCCAGAATTATGTCTAGATGCACCTACTTTTAAAGGGCCTTTTTTACCTGTTTTCAATGTCTGCAGGTTGGGATGTATGTTTATATATCCACAAATTGAATAGCCAGAAATAACAGAGCAAAGGATCTAAATCTTCAGTAGCAAATCAATAGAACAAGATGGAAAGATAGGTTTGTGACATCCCTCCTCTGGGCCAGTAATCAAAAAGCCTGAATCCTTGCCACTGACACCGGTGGGGAACTTCCACTTAGAACAAAAATAGATACACACAGTATTTTCAGATGCAGCTCTCTGCACTCCACCCAGACTATAAGGTAAATTCACTGCCACCAGCCAGCTACTTTAAGGCTCTTACCAGGGTACCCAGTTTGTTTGTGTCTTTCAGCTTTCCCCATTTAGGGGTCGCCACAGCAGAACTCCGGTCCACTAATAATTGGCAGTAGAGTTTTATGTGCTGGCTTGCCGGGCCTAACGCACAACCTTCAAAGAAGGAACACCCGTTCATGCCTGTCGTCACACAGAAGACGCTCTAACTGAGAATCGAATGGGCATCGTCTAATTAGTACTTGTACAAATGGTAGTGTTAACCAACTGACAAGACTTTCAGGAGCATGATGCTATAGTGCCACTAAATAAATGCAAGTACTCTCAAGAGTTAAAATATTTTCTAAAAGACCAGCCACAATGAAAGGTAGAGATATATTTATTAATAATAATAATATTAATAACATGAGAATACTGATTATCTATTTACAATAAACACCAGAGTTTCAATTCACAGGAAATATAAAAAAATAATAATACAGATGTAAAGACTCAGACAGATACACAAAAACAATATTTTTAGCTAATCTCACTATATTTTCCTAACTGACTGAAGAATTAATGTTCCCTAGTAAAGTTACTTACTAAAGCAAGGCAAGATGAAGTGGGTGAGTGGTCTTGTCAGTTCCAAAAAAAAATGCTGAGTGTCATCTTCACATCTCTCACTAGTATCTAAATATAATTTCAGTGCTGGCTACAGAAAGACATCACATCTGGTCACCTGATTATGTGGTTCCCACACTCCCCTCCTGAATAGAACCTGAGCCACAGGATAGCACAGATGTGTCAAGATACACACCTAGAACTTTGCTAAGGCTTATTCCATCATCTGGAGACTGTAAAACAGTTCTAACCCGTTCATCCTTCCTGCAAAGACTAGCCAGCCATTCTCTGGCACAGCTGGCACAATCTCACATCATCATAAGATTAATTAAACAGTGCCTTCTCCACCTCTGAAATATACTCCCACTACAGATTAATGTGATACGCTATCTTTCTTCAAATGGGAACCAGACAATCAGATGGGCATTTACTAATTCAGCCCTGACTTTACTGGCTTTACTCAACAAGCCCAATTTGAGAGAGGATGTTCAGTCTGAGGGTGGGCACTGGCAAGGCACAAGGCATAAATGGTGACAAGAATCAGCTGGTTTGTACTTCCTATGATCCTACAATAAATAGGATTGCATCTTGTGCAACTCAGAAAGCAAGAACACAGGACGCCTTTATGCAGCCTGTACCAGATATAATGAGAGCTGTGTTAATCCATCAGGACAGTCAATGGGTTTAAGGCATTTAATTTTCTTGTCAAGAAATCTTTGGGGACTTTTGAATTGAGTGATTTATACTTAGATTTGTACAGACCAAATGGGAAATTGTGCTCAGGTGTGGGTTTGCTAAGGGAACAATACAGCGGTAGGATGACTTTTTTTGGATCTTGAAAATATTTCTTTGCAAATTAACTGGACTAGATAGAAGTATTTCTTGACTGATATATTAGGCTACTTATAGAATATTTAAACCTATGGAGGATGAAACAGCTGATTTGATTAAAAGAAAGCAATATGATTTAGAAACTATGGAATTATCTGACTCCTGTATTTCTAGACTAGAAACTCTACAATGTAGTCTAGATGCATATGATACTAAATTCAAGAATATAAAAAGTCAGAAACTTGCAAAAGACTTTCAGGACTTTAAACAAGGAAATATCTTTGATAGGCCCAGACAAAAAGATGAAATTTATGAAAAGATAGTGTCACAAAAAGAAACATTTACTGGATTAGTAAAGCCTTTAGGGAATAACATCCCACAAGCTATGCAGATAGTGAGAGATGTAGCTTCAATTTCATCTGCACAGAGAGCCACACCTCCTAATTTTCAGTGAATTAATACTTTAGACAATTTTATAAATACTAAAGTAATAGAGAATAAATAAATGATATGGCCAAAAAACAGCTACTAACCATGCTTGTTCATCCACTGATCCTGTTACATGGTCCAAAGAAGGTGCTGTTCACAAACATCGACATCCGCAGAAGTACAGATCTCCGAGTTGGGAAAGGAAAAAGAGAAAAGTGACTGCTTAATGGAATCATCAATGTAACAACCAGTTATTAACATTTCGAATTGTTGCTTAACCAATGAGCAAATTAGTGTTTTAGAGAAAGGGGTTGTCCTTTACTCCCTCCCTGAATTCACAGTTAAGTGAATTTGTAATTGACATAAAATGCTTTGAGAGACACGTGACTCTACAAACCTTGTTTGGAGCTACTAACTCAAAACCATCAGAGCAATACAAACAACTGAGCAGCTTTTGTTTCAGTTCCACATCCAGCTGTAGAGTTATTCACATGGCTCTGTGAAAAAGAAGCAGAAAATTTAAGGCAAACTAATCTGAAAGGAGGCTATAGAAATATCACCTTCTTAGAAAGGAAAGCATTACAAGAACTAATGGACAGAGATGATTTAGTAATTAAACCAGCGGACAAAGGGGGAGCTATTGTGGTCATGGATTCATCTATGTATTGTTGAAGGATGAAAGAGCAATTAAAGGAAGAAAATACTTATAGAAGAACTAACAAGATCGGACTGAATAAAATAATTTGTACTCTACATGAAACACTCCTGGAAATGCTTGCTACCAGAGTTATCACACAGGAATTATTTGATTTTTTCAAGATAGAACATCCTCAAATATCACAGATAAGTTTGTTTGTTTGTCTTTTGGCTTTTCCCGGTTAGGGGTCACCACAGCGGAACTCCGGTCTGCTAATGATTGGCAGCAGATTTTCACGAATGCCGAGGTGCCAGCTCGACATCCAACCTTCAACGAAGGCATGCCCATTTACATATGTCTTTCGAATGCCACCCAACCGCGGGGAGGACATGCAGACTCCACACAGAAGGCACTCCATGCACTCTAGCCGAGAATCGAACGGGAGACCCTTTGCTGTGAGACAACAACACTACCACTGCACCACCATGGCAGTTAAATATCACAGATAAGTGGTCTTCTGAAAATACATAAAGATCAGAAAGTCCTCCCCTATGCTACCAGCAGTGGCAGGGAGAGGGGTGGATTACCGAACTCCTTTCTATATATTTAGAGGACCAATTAAAAAAGTCCCTGGTTAGAGCACCAGAGGTACTAAGAGATACCTCTCATTTTCTTGAGTCTTTGTACCAGTGCATGGGACACCATCCACATTTTGATAATATAATTATGGTAACGATGGATGGATGTAGCCTCTTCACAGTAATACCTAATAACTATGGAGTGAAGGCAGTGGCACAATTTATTTCTTCAGAAATGGAATGACCAACTCTACGAAGAATATGTATGTTACTAGAATTGATGTTACATAATAATATCTGCACTTATAGTGATGATCGCTATTAGCAAAAGTAGGGGGTAGCCATGGGCACCCGCTGTGCACATAGTTGCTCAAATCTAGTGTTAGCCCACTGGGAAGCAACTTACATCCTAAATGATAATAGATGGAAAGAAAGCATCCAATATTATAGACATTTTCTGGACTATATATTTATGGTGTGGCAAGGACCCAAAGAGTCCCAGCTGGAATTTATATCATATCTTTCTATCACCACTACATTTTTAAAGTTTGAAACTTGTATGTCAACTACTGTGATTGAATTTCTAGACATCAGATTAACTCTGGATGAAAACAGAAGTATAACTACATCTTTATTTAGGAAGGAAACTTGGAAGAATCATTTTTTCCACAAGAGCAGTATGCACCCCAGACACATTTTTTCTAATATCATGGAGAATCAGATGGTAAGGATCTCTAGATTGTGTACTGAAGAAGAAGTTTTTAATCAGGAATATCATGCACTGGAACATCAGCTTAAGAACAGATATTATACAAAGAGATATATAAATGTGAATGTGGAGAAGATACATGAAATAAGGAACCACAAAGGACCCCTTTATTTTCGGAACGTAGAGTTAATAAACCATACCAAAAGCAGCAAAGGATTTCTGACAACCTACGATGTATGTTAACTTACAGCAATGACGCCTCGCAGATTTGTCAGATAGTGAGAAAGTATTGGTCAGTTTTAACTGTGGATGAAACCATAAAAAATATGTGTAGGTGAAACACATAAATTTGTTTTTAGGAACAAGAAGAATTTGAAAAGGCTATTGTGCAATAAAGATAGAATGAGCAAGAAAAAGACTAGCTCTAAAGAAGGCACTTTTAAATGTGCTGTTGTAAAGCATGTAGTTGTATTAATACAACTAACTGTTTTCTTCATCCAGTTACAGGAAGGAATTAAAGTCTTAAGGGGTTTGCAGACTGTAGCACCAAGAATCTCATATACCTAGCAGCCTGTCAAAATTGGATAGCTTCTATGTAGGTAAAACCAACAGAAAATTTAAAGAAAGGATTTTACGTCATATGAACGATATAAAGAATTCTGTAAAGATTAATGCCTTAGCAAACCATGTGATGGAGTGTGTTGGCCATTCTTTAAATTTATGGTTCTTGAGACTGTTAAACAAAGTATAAGGGAAGGTGATATTCACAATAAAACAGAGATCAATGAAGTTAAATGGATAGCGGATTTACGGGCCAATCAAAAGCCCGATTTGAATGTAGTACTTCTGATAAAACCAGTGCTGAAGGGGCGGTACCCCTGTTGAAAAGTACTGCATGGCTATAAAGAAGGAGTTGCCTTGTTCTGAAGCCTTTGATTGGTTTAATGTTATTTTAAAGTAATTTGCTGCAGTGGAATAAGCTAAAGATCTGAAGAAGGCTATTAAGCTGAAAGAGCTTATCCATCGTATCTGCTGAAGCTGCAATCTCTGTTTTCCTAAGACCAAATCATTTTAATTTCTTTTATTAAAAGGATTTTAACTCCATGGTGGTCTGACTTGGATATTTCATTTATTGTATTTCTTGACTATGGTGGAACCATGTTGGTGACATGAGAGAGACTTGCCCGCATAATTACCCAGTCTCTTATGTGCATCTCTGTCTGAAGAGGAGTACCAATTAAAGTGTATGTGGTGGGAGCAGCTTTTTTTTTTACCAATTGCTACTATTCTGCACTTTTTTGCATTTAATATGAGACTGCTTTCAGTACTGCAGGTATTTGCATCTTCCTGCTTTTTATGGAGCTGTTCACTATTAGTGAATGAACAGAAAACAGTGTCCAGCTTGCAGTCATCAGCAAACATAGTCATCTTTAGTTCTGAGAGATTGGCTTGAATGCCTGCAAAATGAATGCCAAACAGGTGAGGGTCAAGCGTTGATCTTTGTGGTACCCCACTAGTTAAAATTTTATATTCAGAGAGGGTACCAGCAACTTTCACAACCTGGGATCTGTTGGCAACCAAGGGTGCTCGCAGACAGGTGCAAGGGGGTCCACTTGCACCCCCCTGGAGCCAGCTGACGAGGAGATTAATTTTCTTTTAAAGAGAAAAAAAACAAACATTTTTTTTTCCCTTTTTTTTTTTTTAAGAGTTCAGTCGCACAGATGCCTCCACATCTGTGCAACTGATGGTTTATGTCTTCATCTTCCACTCCTGCATGGAATTTGAATTCCAGAAGATGTCTGGACTGTGGGCGAAGGTACAACGTAGCTCATTAATCTGAATAATAGTTTACTTTTTATAGTTATCAGTACTTATTGGCTTCTGGTATTTTAAAAAGTATGTAATAAAGGTCTTTATGAGCAGGAGAATATGTTTTAATATACTTGAGAGTTTTCTTAGTGCCACCAGTACTGCTCTGTTTTACAAAGCAGCTTGCACTGTTAACCAGTACAGATCTGCATATCATGTCATCAGCACTGGACGCACAAGACTTTGTATTACGTCTAAGAGTTTATAGCCGAAATCTCAGGGACATTCGGCTCAGATTCCGCTACTGCGTGTTTTTTATTTTCTGCTGTTGCCATCACTTGTTTCTGTTTTACAACTACAGGCAATTATTGGAGCCCTCATGTCGGATGCTTCCATACCTACAAACCAGCTGGGAAGTACCTGTTTATTTCAAGACTGTAATATGCTTTTTGTGAGTGTTCTTTCCCCTTTCATGTTACAGACAGTTAACTGCACTTCATTATCTCTACACTGTATGCATAACGTCTGTTCATGCTGCTTTCAGTTATTCTTTGTAATGGAAATGTAGGTCTGTGTGTTAACCATTCCCTAAAAAACACTTTAGTGCTGCACAACAATGGTAGGGGGTTAGGATGAGAGTCCTTGCCCCCCTGATAAAGCAGAATGGAAATTTGAGGTGCAGTGCATGCACACCATTTTGGTGTGCATATTTTCGGGTATTATTATTTTATTAATTGTATATGCACCTTTTCCTCTTATTTAAGTTCATGGGGCAGGGAGGTGCTGAAGCTTGGGCTAAGTAATTTATTTTTGTTACGATACTGGACTGCTCTAGGACACATACCCACAAATGATACATATAACCTACAGGTAGTTCAAATGATTCTATTTCACTTATGGCATGCCTTTGAGATAAGGGAGGAGGCTGTAGCAGCAGGTGAAAACTCTGTAGACTCGGGTAGGGCACACAGATTTCACCCCAAGGTACCTCCAACTGAGAACCAAAATGGAAAACTCGGTACTGTGAGGCAGTAACTCCTAAATAAACAATGCATCACTGACCTGGGCACAAGGTAGACAGTTTGTAAAGATCAGGTTACCCAATGCCCAACAAAACTTGGAAGAGAAGTGCATTTAGGTGATATGGTAGGCATGAGTTTTGATTTATTTTCATGGTACATTTTGTACAACACATTTGGCACAAATAGTAGGAATGGTGGTCTGTTTCTGCTTCAAGTAAACTGTCCTCTTTCCTGTGTAACTCGCCTGTTGGTATGATTCCATCTTATTCTTCTATATGTCAATCATGCATCATTTGCATGCCACATCACAGACACCAGGCATGTTAATCACTCTGGCCATGCCCATTTCTGCTCGGAACGACCAGTGGGGTAGTGTTGTAAAACAAAGCCGGTACAAGTGAGAGGTAGGTGTGTGCATGTGTGTATGAGAAATAGGTAGGGGTGTGTGGATGTAAGAAGAAGGTAGGTAGTGGTGTGCATGCGTGCATGTAAGAAGTAGGTAGGTAAAGGCAGATGTGTGCGCATGCACGTGCACATGTGTGTGTGTAAGAAGTAAGTAGGTCTGTGTGTGTGTTTGTAAGAGAGAGTTAGGAGTGTGTGTGTGTGTGTGTGTGTGTGTGTGTGTGTGTGTGTGTGTGTGTGTGTGTGTGTGTGTGTGTGTGTGTGTGTGTGTGTGTGTGTGTGTGTGTGTGTGTGTGTGTGTGTGTGTGTGTGTGTGCTTGTAAGAGGGAGGTAGGTGTGTGTGTGTGTGTGTGTGTGTGTGTGTGTGTGTGTGTGTGTGTGTGTGTGTGTGTGTGTGTGTGTGTGTGTGCGTGTGTGTGTCTGTAAGAGGGAGGGAGGTAGGTATGTAGGGGGTGTCATACCTTGCAATTATCCAGATTTATGCCTCATGTTTTCAGTTTGCTTTTCATAAAATTGTTTTTTTTTTCTGGTAAATCATTGAGGACTGAAGTCAGAAAATAATGGCAGACATTTGAGTTTTAGTCTTCATATCCTCAGAAAATGCATACTAATGCAAACCTTGTTGTTCTATCCACTTTCGAAGGCAGTAGGGGGATGAATGCATACATCTCAACTGCACAGATTTTCACAGAATGTCCAGATTTTTGCCTTATATTTTTGGACTGTTCCTCATAAAAATTCTGTTTTTTTTTTTTGACAAATCACTTTGATGAGTTAAGGATTAAAGTTGCTAAATGTATTTGAGTTTCAGACTTCATGTTCTTTAGAAAATGCATTCTAACACAAATCATGTTATTCTAGCAACTTTCTAAATGTGTCCCTAGTTTTGGGCCTTTGTCCTCAACATTATAACAGGCTTTGTCCAGATTCTTGTGCTAAGAGATTAAGAGGTATGGTGTGTGTGTGTGTGTGTGTGTGTGTGTGTGTGTGTGTGTGTGTGTGTGTGTGTGTGTGTGTGTGTGTTTGTGTGTGTGTAACAGGGAGGTAGCTTACCTCTCAGCTGTCCAGGTTTTTGCACAATGTCCAGATTTTTGCCCCATATTCCTCCTAAAAACGACTGAAGTTGTTAAATAATAATAGACATTTGAGTTTTAGACATCATATCCTCTAGAAAAATGAATACTAACACAAATCCTGTTATTCTAGCAATTTTTTACGTTCATGAGAGCAATATTTATAATCCTTCCCTGTTTATTTTAGACTTTGTCCAGATTTCTTACACTAAGAGGTTGAGGTGCGTGTGTGTGAGAGTGAAATGCCCTATTTAGAGGGGTCTATATTAGAACATCGAAGTTTCAAAACTTCGAATGTTCTAATATTAACCCCTATCCAGCGAAAGCTGAAAATATTGAAGCAACAGAAAAAAAATTTTTTCCTAGGGAAAGAATTCGGTTGTCCGTTTCTGTTGCTTTGGTATTTTCAGCGCTGTGGTGGAAAGTTACGGGTTGGGTTCGGGTAAGTGTGCAATTGAGCATGGGTTAGGTTAGTTAGGGTTAGGGTGCGGGTTAGGTATGTGTGCGATTGTGTGGACGTGAGGGTTAGGGTGGGTTAGGTGAGTTAGGATTAGAGCACGGGTTAGGTATGTGTGCGATTGTGTGGACGTGAGGGTTAGAGCGGGTTAGGTGAGTTAAGGTTAGGGTGTGGGTCAGGTAAGTGTGCAATTGTGTGGATGTAAGGATTAGGGCGGGGTAGGTGGGTTAGTGTTAGGGCGCGGGTGAGGTGAGTGTGTGATAGTGACGGACCTTAGGGTTAGGGTTTGGGTTAAGGTAAGCGGATAGTTAGTGGTGTATGTATAGTTTAGTGAAGGGTTAGGTGTAAGATATTAGGTGTATGTGTGTGGATTGCTGTTTGTTTGGTGTGCTTGTGTTGTGTGTATGTGTTTTGGAACAGTGAATTTTTTCCCGAGGAAAAAATTCGCTGTTCTGTATGTTCGATGTTTTCAGCTTTTGCTGAATAGGGGTCGGTCGATATTAGAACATTTGAAGTTTTGAAACTTCGATGTTCTAATATAGACCCTATTTTGAGATAGCAGGTGGAATTTATTTTTAAATGCATTTTTAAGGAATTGTGAGCTTCAAGGGAAGAGTTTACTGCTGCTCATGCTAAGTCTGCTTAAAATGTGCAACTGTTTTGTTTAGCAAATGGTATCATTATTGTGGCATAGAATTTTAACGCAGTGTTAGTAGTACAGCTGGTAGCATATCTGCATCTTGATGTAGAGGGCTGTAGGTTCTATTCCCTCTTGTGAGAGGAGAGGCTGGACTCTGCCCTTCTGAGCTGGGAATTTCTGGTTAAAGGCTTATAGTGCCTGCATATTTGAACTGTTTCTTACTGAAATTGGTACACCTTGTTTGCTGTAGCATAGACTAGATCCAGGCCTGCTGAATCTAGCTTTGTTTGTATGCTTGTTGCTTGTTTGCTTGTTATTTCCCTGAAATGCTAATTCCACCTAAAACACGGATTTTCAGCGCTTCTGTGGATCCCTAATGATATCTGCATTGCCAGAAGTCTAAATCTCAAAATGCACGCACTCGAGGCCCTTCTCAGTATGGAGAACATCGATGTCTGTGCAGTGACAGAAACCTGGTTCAAGGCTCCTGAGAGCACCCCAGCACTATCAGGTTTTACCTCTTATCATGCGTTCCGGCCCCAAAATCCGGACAATACCAAGAAAGGAGGGTATCCATATTCATCAAAGACACCCACACCTCAAGACTGGTGGCAACGCACGATGCATCGGAGACCATCCAGGTGCAATTAACCATAGGCAAGACTGCTCTGCAAATTGTAGCATGTTACAGGCCACCCTCACAAACTCAGGAACCTCACATGGCCTTCCTGAAAACACTAGAGGGATAAATGTATCACCAAACACCATCATACTAGGTGACTTCAATTACCCTAATATAGACTGGGAACACTACTCAAGCCCAAACACCCTAGCCCAAAAGTTCCTGGAATTCATAAACTCAAATGCCATGGAACAACTAGTCACCATCCCACAAGAGGAGAAAACATACTTGATCTCATCATCACGAACATGGGAGCACAATGTTCAACCCTCACTGGTGAGATCAGATCACAAACTAATCTCTGGAGGTCCTCATCCCACCCCACCTGAAATAAAAAGACCACAGTAAAGAACTTCTCGCCGACTTCACACTTCTAAAGACTAGTGTGGTCTCCTTTAAGGCCCGAGCCGACGGAAAACAGTACTCAAGCTGCTGAATCACTTACAAATGCCTTCTACCAGCACCTGCAGGACTGCATGGATAAGGCAATCCCAAGCAAAACAAAGACTCTTTGTACCAAAGGCAAGCGTCCACTCTGGTGGACCCCAGCCATAAACAAACTCTACAACAAAAGGAGGAAGCTACTACAAGATAGAGCAAAATCCTTAAAAGGTAAGACACCCTTGATCACTATAAGTAAAAACTAAGAGCTCTCATAAAATCATCCAAAGCAAATTTTGAGAGAAAAATAGCTAAAGACTCAAAAGACAATCATAAGGCCTTCTTTAGCTATATTAGAAACCTGGGAGGAAACTCCCAGATATGCTCAGAACTAGTTCAAAATGATGTGAAGATTACTGATCCTACAGACATTGCCAACATACTGGCTGACAGGTTCAGTGCAAACTTCTCCCCTCCCCTGCAGCCCCCAAACATCTCCAACGCCCAAGTGAGAACTGCTCTCTCCAAAGCAAAAACACAGCATCCATGGGACCTGATGGTGTCCCCAAACTCAACATTAAACCCACAGCTAGGACAGCTGTTTAATCATAGTCTTACCTCTGGATGCAACTGTGGTCCCACTTCACAAAGGCGGTGCCTCCACCGACCCTGGAAATTACCGCCCATAGCTTGACAAGCCTTATCTGCAAAGCCATGGAGAGGATCATAATGGACCTCATAAATAAAGACATAGAATTTGCAGACTTTGGATCCATCCCAGTTTGGCTTTGTCAAAGGCAGATCATGCCTTCTAAACTTGGTTGACTTTTTGAAACAGTCACCAAAGCCATTGATGAGGAAAGGCAGTCCATACAGCCTACCTCGATCTGGCAAAGGCCTTTGATACAATACCCCACTGGGTATCATTGAAAAACTCATCAGCTTAAATGTTAACCCATACATCACAAGATGGGTTGCAAACTGGCTGAGTGACAGAACCCACAGGGTCAGAGTTGCTGGCGCCATGTCAGACTCAAAGCTCTTGTTTGGCATCTACGTACAAGCAAACACAGGAGGGTTATGGCTGACAAAGTTTGCAGATGACTGCAAACTGGAGCCATAGTAGAAAACACATCTGACACAGATATCCTTCAGAAGGTCTCACAGAAATGGATAACTGGTGCCAGAGCCATGGCCTAAAGTTAAATGCCAAAATGCATAAAACAAGGTTACCCTAGCTACCAAATAGGTGGTAATCCACTGAGTACAGAAGAAGTTATCAGGGACCTGGGGACCCAGGTTGATAGTAGTCTGTCATTCGACACCCATGTAGCTAAAGTAGTTAGGAAGACCTTCTACATTGCCCACCTTATCATGAAGGGATTCTCATCTAGATCAAGGGAGGTCATAGTCTCCCTATACTCATCACTCATCAGACCAATGATTGAGTACAATGCCCCATTCGAATGTATCTGACCCGACACTTGCAGCAGCTGGAGAGGCCACAAAAGTTCCTCACCAAAAGGATAAAGGGTCTCAAACATCTGTCCTATGCTGCCCGACTGAAAGAACTCCAGCTCTATTCAGTCTCAGAGGTGACCTTTGCCTAACATACAAGGCCATGTCAAACCCAGATTTGATGAATATGCTTCACCTCAAAAATCTAGATCCGTCAGAGCCACAAGGAGACTTAAACCTCGACACGGCTATATTAATAGGGTGCTGGAGGGATAGATTCATCACCCAAAGACTCCTATGCTTGTGGAATAAAATCCGGTATATGTGAGGCAGAGCACCTCGCTGGCCTTGTTCAAGAGAAATCTTGACCAATGGATGGGAGATCACAGATATACCCCAGGGATTACCTCAGTGTCACTGCTCAACAGAGGCACAGCAAAATAATGGGTATAGTTCCCCATACTAAAGGGGTGGCATAAGCCACAAAACTATGGGCTAGGCTTGTAAATGCCCTCGGGCAGATAGCCTAGTATGAACCTATGAACCTATGAACCTTACTGTACTTATTTCCTTGTTTCACTTGAAAGAAAGTTACTGTTTGTCATTTTTGCATTTAAGTTACATGCAACACATTGCATTTAAGTTACCTGGCACTTGCTCACTAAGTCAGCACTAAAAAGTTAAAAGCACTATACCCTCACAAACTCCCCTTGAGTACCTTGTTCCCCATTGGCCCTTTTTTTCAATTATAAAGGAATTCCCAATACTATTCTAGCATGTCCAAAGGTCCGTTGTCAATCTCCTCTCTGGTCCAGCTTGTGAATCTGGGAATCTTGAGGCAATGTTACAACTGCCTCATGTACACAGACAACCCTCTCCTCCTCCCAACAAATTCCAACACATGTGAGAGATGCAACCATATAGCCAAACTGGAGGCTAAGCTCTCTCAACTCAGTACTGGCGTAACCAGTCAGGAGGAGAAGGAAACCACACTCACTACAATTCCAGTCTCACATAGACCTACCACGATAGCAAACCAAACACATAAACACACAAAAACACACTCAGAGGCTCTAAATAAAAATCTGCCTAAGCAGCAGAGACCTCCAAAGCAGACACCCAAGCAACCACTACCCCAAAACAAAACACGTGCAACACATAGCTCACAAAGCCAGTGTGCCAAACAGTCACAGCCTTTAAGGCTAAACAACACACCTGATACACTTGTAATAGGTGACTCTATCATCAGGCACATTGATGTCCCGCTCACCAGGCTGAACAAGGAGAAGGTCACGGTGAGCTGCCTGTCGGGTGCTAGGATCCGCCACATAACACAAGCACTCAGGTCACTCCAAGGCAAGTACAAATATGACTCAGTCATTGTCCATGCTGGTGTGAATGACCTGAGACGTACCTCCCTCGACTACATGAAAAGAGACATAGAGGAGCTCTCTGAGCATGTAGCCCAGGCCGGTATGACCCTGACCTTGAGTAGCATCTTACCCTCACCAAGAATGATGCCATGATATGAAGACAAGATGATCAATTTCAACAATTGGCTTAAATATTGGTGTCATTCAAAGGGGATTCAATGCCTGTCAGCCTGGAATGACATGCTCGACAAGCCACAATGCTTCGCTAGGGACGGCTTGCACCTGTCACCCCTGGGCTTTTGGATATTGGCAAAGGCTCTTGCTACCCCCATAGTGCCTTTTTTAGGCAAGGCTCAAAAGACAAACCCACCTCCATAGGTATCACAAGGGATAAGAAACTAAGAGTAATGCTACTCAACGCCAGAAGTCTAAACCTCAAGATGCACGCACTCAAAACTCTCCTTAGCATGGAGAACATTGATATCTGTGCAGTAACAGAAACCTGGTTCAAGGCTCCCGAGAGCACCCCAGCACTACCAGGTTATACCTCATACCATGTTTTTCGGCCCCAAAACTTGGACCGAACCACAAAAGGAGGGGGAGTATCAATATTCATCAAAGATACCCACACTTCCAGGTTGGTGGCACAGCACGAAGCATCAGAGACTATCCATGTGCAACTAACAGTGGGTAAAACTGCCTTCCAGTTTATAGCCTGCTACAGACCACTCTCCCAAACCCAGGAACCCCACTCGGCCTTCCTGAGAACACTGGAAAATATGAAGGTCTCTCCAAACACCATTATATTGGGCGACATCAACTACCCAAACATAGACTGGGAGCATTACTCTAGCTCCAACACCCTAGCCCAAAGGTTCCTAGAATTTATAAATTCAAATGCTATGGAACAACTTGTTACCACTCCCACAAGAGGGGAAAACATACTGGACCTGATCATCATCAACATGGGGACTCTATGCTCCAGACCAGAAGTGTATCCCTCACTGGTAAGATCAGGCCATAAACTAATCTCACTGGATATTCACATCCTGACCCCACCCCCTGCCCAGAAAACCACAGTGAAAAACTTCTCTAAAGCAAATTTCACATTCCTCAAAACCGAGGTGGAATCCTTCAAAGCCCCCGGGCCTGTGGAAAATATGGCCCAGACCGCAGAATCCTTTATAAACGCATTCTGTGAATGCCTTCAGGAATGCATGGATCATGCAATCCCAAATAAAACCAAGACCCAATCCTCCAAAGGCAGACGTCCTGTCTGGTGGACCCCAGCCATAAACAAACTATACAATAGAAGGAGGAAGCTACTACATGATAGAGCAAAATCCCAAAAATGGAAGGCATCTCTGATTAGTATTAGCAAAAAACTACAGGCACTCATAAAATTGTCTAAGGCCAGCTTTGAGAGAAAAATTGCACAGGACACTAAGGATAATCACAAGGCTTTCTATAGTTATGTTAGGAACCTGGGTGGGAATTCCCAGATATGCTCAGAATTAGTCCAAAATGACAAAAAATACACCGAACCCACAGACATTGCCAACATCCTAGCTGACAGGTTCAGTGCAAACTTCTCCCCCCCACCCACCAAAAGGGCAAATATCTATACCAGCAGAGTGCTGCCCCCCTGACATCTCAGATGCTCAGGTAAGAGCCGCCCTCTCCAAAGCAAAAAACACAGCATCAATGGGACCAGACGGTGTCCCAGGCTGCGTCCTACATGAACTCCAAGAAGAGCTAAACCCAAACATAAAACTACTGTTCAGTCTCAGCCTTACTACAGGATATGCACCCAAAGAGTGGCGTACAGCAACAGTGGTCCCTCTCAACAAAGGTGGTGCCTCAACGGATCCTGGAAGCTATCGCCACATAAGCCTGAATAGCTTGGTCTGCAAAGCTATGGAAAGGATCATCATGGACCTCATAAATAAAGATATTGGGGACCTACAGACACTGGATCCTACCTAGTTCGGCTTTGTTAAGGGCAGATCCTGCCTCTTAAACCTGGTCGATTTCTTTGAAACAGTCACCAAGGCCATTGACGAGGGGAAGGTGGTCCACACAGCCTACCTGGACCTCACAAAAGCCTTTAATACAATACCCCACTCGGGCATTATAGATAAGCTCACCAGCTTAAATATAAACCCCTATGTCACTAGATGGGTTGCAAACTGGCTCAAGGACAGAACCCACATGGTTAGAATTGCTGGAGCCATGTCAGACTCCAAACCAGTTACAAGTGGCGTCCCACAAGTCTCAATCCTGGGACCTCTCTTGTTCGGTATATATTTCTCTGAGGTACAGGCCAACACAGAAGGACTGTGGCTGACCAAGTTCGCAGATGACTGCAAACTGGGCGCCATAATCGACTCTCCAGCTGACACAAGCATCCTCCAAAAGGACCTCATAGAAACAGACAGCTGGTGCCAGAGCCATGGCCTCAAGCTAAATGCCAAAAAGTGTATAGTCATCCCCTTTGGCAAAAACAAAGTGCCCACAAATTACCACATAGGTGGTAATCCATTAAGTACAGAAGAAGTAATTAGGGACCTGGGGACCCAAGTTGATAGCAATCTCTCATTTGACAACCACGTGGCCACAGTGGTTAGAAAAACATTTTATATAGCCCACCTAATCATGAAGGGATTCACATCTAGATCAGGGGAGGTCATTGTGCCTCTTTACTCATCCCTCATCAGGCCCATAATTGAGTACAATGCCCCTTTTGGGATGTACCTTACCAGACACCTGCAGCAACTGGAAAGACCCCAAAAGTACCTCACCAAGAGGATCAAAGGGCTCAAACAGATGCCATATGCTGCCCGGTTAAAGAAACTCCAGCTCTACTCAGTGGCATACCGCCTGCTCAGAGGTGATCTGTGCCTGACATATAAAGCCATGTCCAACCCGGAATTAATGGACATGCTGCACCTCAGAAAATCCAAATCCCATCGAGCTACATGCTCGTGAGACTTGAACCTCAGCACTGAAATAAATAGGACATGCTGGAGGGACATATTCATAACCCAGAGGTTCCCTTCACTCTGGAATAAAATCCCAGTCCAGGTTAGGCAGAGTCCCTCATTGACTCTCTTCAAGAGGAATCTTGATGAGTGGATGGGAGATCATAGGTTTACCCCGGGTATCACTTTTGTGTCACTGTTAGACAGAGGCACAGTATACTAACCTCGAAAAAGGGCATAACAAAATTAATTTAAAATGGGTGGCAAAAGCCAAACACACTCTGGCTAGGCTTATAAATGCCCTAGGGCAGATAGCCTAGTATGAACCTATGAACCCGGAATTAATGGACATGCTGCACCTCAGAAAATCCAAATCCCATCGAGCTACGCGCTCGAGGGACTTAAACCTCAGCACTGAAATAAATAGGACATGCTGGAGGGACAGATTCATAACCCAGAGGCTCCGTTCACTCTGGAATAAAATCCCAGTCCAGGTTAGGCAGAGTCCCTCATTGACTCTCTTCAAGAGGAATCTTGATGAGTGGATGGGAGATCATAGGTTTACCCCGGGTATCACTTCTGTGTCACTGTTAGACAGAAGCACAGTATACTAACCTCGAAAAAGGGCATAGCAAAATTAATTTAAAATGGGTGGTGAAAGCCATACACACTCTGGCTAGGCTTATAAATGCCCTAGGGCAGATAGCCTAGTATGAACCTATGAACCTATGAACCTATGAACATAGATTCCCATTTTAAGGAGGTAGGGTGCTGCAGTCCTGAGTATGTCCTCCTTTGGATGAGATGCCTAGTAACTATGAACCTGTTTTTCAGATTGCCACCCATTCCCTATTGCAATATACCAGCTTAGCATTTTTTTAATGTAACAGGCAATTTATTTGTTCAAGGGCAGCAGGCACTGAAGTTGTAGATGAAACACTGAAATATAAAGTTGTTTTCTAGCAACATCCTCTTCATTAGTTTCAGATCTCTTTAATGTGGAATTATTCAGATGACTTTTACTTGTGCAGAGATTGTGCATATTGACTGATATTGGTGGATTGTAATGATAGAAGTTTGAGTGGCCCTTTATGGTTGAAATGTTCTCAATTGGGCAGTTTGTCATTATTGGTTCATATGTTTTGCTTCATTGCTTACTGAAAAATGTTCAAAACTATACATTTAAAACACACTCTAACAAGTGGTACATGTTATATAAGGGATATAATTCAATTATTATATAATATAATTAATACAATCAGGAAGGTGAATCAAATAACTTTTGCATGGTTCTAAAAATGTGTGCAAGGGGCCTATGCGTTGAAAACAACTCAAAGGTAAACTTAATCCACCATTGGTCAGATGCATTTTCTTTGAATGGGGCTTTCAATGCTGTTTCAGTGAATGTGAGTTTCAAAGGTAGAGAAGTTCTAATGCTAAATGTGCTTTCATTGTAAGACTATTGCTTTGTTTTGTTTACACTTAGCAAATGTCTGTCGGTGTTTGTGCTATAAAATTTTAAATAAAAGTTGTAAGTTAAATCCAAATATCTAATCATTGTATAAGTAAAGCATGTTCGGGCAGATAGCCTAGTACCAACCTATGAACCTATACGAGTAGATGGGAAACAGAAAGTTTACCTCTGGGATCACTTCAGTGGCTCTGCTGGACAGAGGCACAGGGAACTAATCTAAGGGGGCGGCGAAAGCCAACACATTCTGGCTAGGCTTATAAATGCCTTCGGGCAGTTAGCCTAGTACCAACCTATGAATCTATGAACCTATAAAACAGTATGCACACTGAGAGTTTTGAACAGTGTTTATGGCAACTGGGGAGAAATAGCCAAATAATGGAACACCAGAATGGCTAAGTGGGGGGGTGCATGGGGGGAACTCTGGGTTTGCACCCCCTGCAAAAAAATCCTGCAGGCTCCCCTGCTTGTAATCCAGTGGACAACACAGGGGTTTACATTAAATGTGTCTAACTTTTTTAATAATATCAACATGTGGGTTAATGTCAAAAGCCTAGGCCAGATCAAGATAACCAGTATGCATGGAGGGACCACTGTCCACAATCTGTGTATCCTTTTCAAGGAAGCTTACCAGCATCAGGAAACAGGACCTCCTCTTCACAAAACCAAACTGATTTGGGTCTAGATCAGTAAGTTGACTATGCCTACATACTTGAGTTCTATGATAGTTCCATGGTTATGCATATAAAGCTGGTGTCATCTACTTATTTATTTACCGTTTGTTGACTGGGAGATTCTGACTGGGCTGACATACCCTTTTCAGCAGATGACCATGGAGCAAAGCTCTAATAGATGTAAAAATAGAAAATAACAACCACAAATGACATAGAGTAAACACAAAATTAATAATTTGTAATACAACAAGTTTATAATAAGTATTTCATATCGATAGGATTACTATAAAGTGCTGATATAGCAATTACCGGCTTCTGAGAAAAACAAACAGGGAGGAGATCGGATGACAGCTAGAAAGCAAGAAGTGAGATGAAGATGAAAGAGACAGGGCATAGCAGAATGGAAGGTAAGCATGGTGAAAATTTAAATAAGAGCGGGCACAATGCATAGAGGAATAACGGAAACATCAGAAAACTTGAGATATAGAGAGTGTAAGAGCACAAAGGAAGGCTCAATCAACTTCTGTACAAGAACAACGTATGTGAAACAGAAGAGGGCGACTAGGTGATAATATAACATGACAGAGTGAGAAATTGTATCATGTAACATGAGGCCGTGCACAAATTCAGTTATATGCTGTAGGTATTTTTTAGTTTTTTGAGAAACAAGGAATAGTTTGATTCCAAGTGGGGTTCTACTGAGAAAACATTCAAGATCTTTGCAGTGGAGATTAATTATAAAAAGTCATCACAATGACTATAGGAGCTTTGCAACTGTATCATGTTTGAATTTTGAGATATTAGTGATCAAGTAGTGATGTATAGCTGCACTAGTGTAGTGAGTAAAGGCTACCTGTTGGCGTTTGTACATGGCATTGTGAACTACTTTTAATCTATTTGTAATAAGTGTGGTGTGTAATTCTAATCAATTAATATTCTTCAGGACTGTACACGAATGATGAGTTCTATGGTTTATCACTGGCAGATGTAGCAATCTTGTTGTTACACTGTTCCAGTTTACTTCACTTTGGTCTTAGAGATATTTGTTAGTACAGGGGATGGGTTTAAAACAATAAGTAGTAGATACTTTTGAGCAGTAATAACAAAGACTCTAAAAAATAAGGTTTGCTTTGTATAACATACCAAGCTTTTGGTTAACTCTTCCTATTACAAACCTTATGTGACTGTCACATTTTAGATGATTGTCAATGAATAGTTCTAGTAGTTTTGCATGGGAAACTTGCTCAATGTTAATGTTTTTTAGTGATGTGATATAATGGTGGTTCCATTGAAGAGGTTATATCATGTACAAAAACAATATTTTTTTTCTTGTTAGCATTAAGTATTAGTTGAGTCTTTTGAAGCCATGGTTCTGTGCTATTAGATGAATCCTGCATTTTAAGTTATAGGTCGTTTAAGCTGTTAGTAGAAATAAGGAGAATTGTGCCATCTGTCTTTTCTACTATTGTCCCTGTTACGACAGAAGAGAAGTAGAAAGGAAGAATTTGTATTGCACCAATGGACACTCTGAAAGTAGTTACTTAAGTACCCCTGAAACCAAACTATGGTAGGCTGAGTTATTCTGACTCGAGTTAGTTTATTATTTAAGTATTTGGTCATTGGCATATTTTCAAGAATATAAAAATTATGATAATATAGAAAATTAGTATGAGAATCTATTACTTTTTCTCCAGTTGTAATAAACAGAGATGATATAAATATGCAGTTAGACTGCTTTCATGACCTTGTATGTAATATGGTTTCCAGTTATTTCTCTACATATCAACAGGCAGTAGAAGATACCTGGATACATCAGTAGACTGATCCTAAAAAGAATGTACACACACCCATGGCATCTTCGCTGCCACCCTTGTCTGTGCTGCAATGAGGGGTTATCACTGTGCTCTTAATATGCTAAGGTGACCATCACCTTTGCCATGATGTGAAGTCATAGTAACCATTATGCCATCACATCAGTCCATGAGCAGCAATTACCCATTAATATGCTAAGGTGACCATTACCTTTATCATGATGTAAAGCCATGGCAACCATTATGCCATCACATCAGTCCGTGTGCAGCAATTACCCATTAATATGCTAAGGTGACCATCACCTTTGTCATGATGTGAAGCCATGGCAACCTTTATGCCATCACATCAGTCCATAGGTAGCAATTATCCATTGTTAGTAGGTTACACTATGGACTCTGGGGAACTCCAGCTTTACTCCATAGCATATCGCATACTCCAAAGTGATCTCTGCCTAACATATAAAGCTATGTCAAACCCAGAGCTGTTGGACATGCTACACCTAAAGAAATCTCAATCCCTCCAACCTACATGCTCTAGGGACCTAAACCTTGTCACCACAGTAAACAGGACACGCTGGAGGGATAGATTCCTGTCCCAGAGACTTCCTATGCTCTGGAACAAGCTACCCATCTATGTCAAGCAAAGTTCTTCATTAGCACTCTTCAAAAAAATCCTAATGAGTGGATGGAAAATAGGAAATACACCCCGGGGATCACTCCTGTGTCTCTGCTCGACAGTAGCACAGGAAAATAACTTTATTGGGTGGTGTAAGCCATGGAACCTTGCTAGTTAGGCTTACGTAGGCCCTTGGGCCGATAGCCTAGTATCTACCTATGAACCTATGAACCTATGAACTATAAGCTGCTTATGCATCACCATGTGTTTCTTGTGGGTGGTGTCAGCCAATGACAAACAATTACTCACAGCCTATAAAGTATGTTATGCACATTAAGGCGGTAAGTGCTTGTTATATATTACAATATGTGTGGGTAGGTGGGAGGTGTCAGGACATATAGCTGTTGGTTGCAGCAGGCAGTGTCTAGCAATTAGCCACAGGTAAATACATTACATTCTGGGAACTGATGGGGTATGTACTGCTTACTTATTTCCACCTATTAATCAGAAAAAACTAAGGTATGCAGATATATTTTACCAAACACCTGGGCTGAACAGTTACAGCAAAAACAGTTCAAAATAAAAGCAATGTGGTAGTAGTAAAACATACATGTATCTCTAATACAGAAACTAAAAATGAGGACTGAAAGAACACATCAGTAGTTCAGGTATACTCACAAGGTATACTCACAATTGTTCCAATATGATTGTTTAACTTTAGCTGTTTAACTATAATAAACTGACAACAAACTGATAGTGTTCAGCACACACATGCACATGGTAAGCTTTTAAAACATTCTCTTATTCTGAGAAGCATTACTGTTTGCCCCAGTCGAATGTCATCAGTATTACAAAGCGTAAGCTGAGTAGTGATGGCACTTTGAAGGGCAGACCTTAAACCACATTTGTAATTAATGTAATACAAATGCACTGACAATTATTACATGTGGAACACTGCATTACTTTTGTCCCATACTCTTACTAGATCTTATGAAATAAAATCAAGCAGGCAGGCAAAGTGAACAACAAAGTAGTCTTTAGTGAATTGGATACTAGTAAGCAGAGCAGTGACAGAATGAAATAATGTCTAATGTCTTACTTATTGAATGACTGACAGATAGATGGATGGATATATTGATTTATTTCAGTTTGTTAACCAGGTATGTGACCTTGCCCGAACACCCAGGCCACAAGCCAAATAAAATTAGAACAATGAAAAAACAATTACAAGTAAAAGTAAGAAGGTAAATTGTGCAGCAAATAAACAGTTTTGTACAACCGGCAAATAGCTAGGTCCAAGAATTTTACTCGCTGTGTAGAAAAACATGTTGTGTCATGTCTAATAGCATAATAAAAAAAAAAAGAAAAAAAAAGACAGAAACAATATACAGAATAAAGCAAGTGGCTCATTTCTAGCAGGCTGAAGTGGGTCAGGAAAATTCAAGCTAAGCATCAAAACAGTTAAAAGCAATTCATGTTTCATCATATCAGTCATGGGTGTACATAAGTGAAGCAGAGAGACACATATAAGATGAGCACCAATGCCGTTATGAATAGAAGTAGATTATTCCTTACAGCTTCTGGAAATTAAAGTACACTACAGTAACCACTCCTGTGGTAGAGAGAGATAAAGCCCTGACTACGGCCCAGTTGAACTGGGTTTGATTAGCAACTCAGGCAACTGACTGAGTAACAGAGAGGAATGGGTGTGTCTGTCCCTGGTGGGAAGGTGTTCAGCAGTGACCACCCCTAAGGGAAGTGCAGTCCTAAGAGGGGAGTTGGCCTCAGACGTAAACAATGAGCAAGGGGAATAGAGTGGATAAGGCATATAAAGAAAAAAAAACAGAACAGATATAAACATGATCAAGCTCCTAAGACACCCTTAGGATCCATGACAGGTCCCAGCAATACTGGAGTAAGTCCAAGGGGTAGGAGATAAGCTAATATACCCAGCATTGATGTGGGTCACTACGAAGCCAGGCCAGTTAAATGATGCACCAAGAGGGACCAAAAAAAAGGTATGTTTTGGCACATGTGATGAGTCAATATCTCTTGTGTAGATGCTAGCCAAGGTCCCTGAAGCATGAACATTTGTTTACTTCAACAAGGACTGACTTCCATAACTCTCAACCTCTTAGCTCAAGAAATCTGGACAAAGTCATACAAGATGAGGGGACAAAGGCCCAAAAATAGGGACATATTTTAAATATTGCTCTTATAAACGTACAAAAGTGTTAAGAGTTACAGGGTTTGTTTTAACATACATTTTTCTGAAGGATTTGAAGTCTGAAACTCAAATGTACGTCATTATTTAGTGGCTTCAGTCCTCAGATCATCCCAGTGATTTGCCAGAAAACTACAAATTTTATGAGGAACAGGCAAAAAATGAGGGCCAAAAACCTGGACATACTGCAAACATCTGTACAGTTGAGAGGTATGCTGACTTCTGATTCTTTATGAATGCTATCTGATCGTTGCTGTTCTTTACGTCTTGCGTGATGCTGTTGCAATGAGCAGGTGCTATTTTAGAGGAAGCACGTTCTGTGATTGATAGCTTGAAGGGAGGCCTATCTATCCAGAGCTGATCACTGCTTTTGAAGATATTGGCTTTATTTCCTTGAAGAAGTATTGTTTTTAGTGAGGGGACAGTATCTCTCATGTAGTAGTTTGTAGGTGATACAATTATGCAATAGCATAGCTCTAGGTTGTACTAGCAGACAGTTGCGTTTGGTTATGCTACAGCAGCGATACACTCCACGAATGGTCAGCTGAACAGGTCTATAAATCTTATTCTCAGTAATCTACATCAGATAGGTATTGTGAGTGGAAGGCAGTGCAAGGGATTATTGTTGTCTGGATATAAACACACTGACAGTTCTTGCTTTGCTGGCTTCTGCTGGTAGTAGGTTTGAGATTCTGTAGGAGACGTTAAGTTGTGATAACACTTAATCAGTAATGATTTCAGTGTGAAGGGATAAATGTGAGCTGAAGGTCTAGTGTGAATGCCAAGTAGTCCTGAGAAGCGGTCATTGTTGGTGGGGTACCTAAGGAGTCTGGGATAACAATGCTCATTGTATTTCTAAGGTGCTGTGGAGTACCAAACATCATGATATTAGTTTCTGAAATGATAATGACTAATTTATTGGTAGATAACCAGTTCCATAGATGTGAGAGGTCACCTTTGAGTTCACTAGCAATTTGTCTGCTGTCCTTGCCTGATTTTGTGCTGACTGTCTCATCCACATATAGTATCCTATTTAAATGACAAAGATCCCAGGGCATCTTGTTCATAAAGAGAAAGAATAAAAGAGGTCTCAGTACAGACCCCAAGGTCTTAGCTCAGAAGGAGGTACACAATCATATTAAAAAGAAAAGAACACCACATGGCAAAAGTGTTATATCAAAAAGGTGCATACAGTCCAGAAGACAAATCAGACACAAAAACACTTGGCACATCTAGTTTAACAAAACGGTACCTACTAGCAGTCACATCAGTAATTTGTTTTTACTTGATGTTTATTCAATGTTAAGTCTGTCTCCCTCTCTGTTGTAAAAAAAAAAAAATTAAAACAAAATCTTGGTACACTGAAGGATACCTTTTTATTAGAAAAAAAAAACAGAGGAAACAGTTTCATCTATCGGCTCAACAGACTTCTTCAGACTCTGAGTTACAAATTCCCTGTGCTTCATTAAATAGTAAAAGTAATATGAGGGCATCAAAGATACGCGAATTAAAAGAACGGATCTTAGTGAAAGCTGAGTACACCTTAAAGCATACACCTTAATTTTTGGATTATTCAGTACACATTTAAAATTAATATGATCATTTAGATTAGACATCTTTATGTCATTCAATCTCACCTGTGACTCATATTCTTTATTACCATGTGGGTTCTTAACATCACCACCCTGATGTCAGATTCAACAACATCTAACACACAAAAAATAAAATGTTTCAAACTAGTATATTTTGTGGTGTGTCTATAAAATGTGTTCTTTTTTCTTCTTCTGAAGATTCTTGAACTGAATTTTCTACTAGTCTTGCCTGCATAAAATGCTTGACAGGTTAATCACTCAACAACATACACCACAAATGTTGTATTACAATTAAAATACTTGGAGACAGCATAATTTATACCAGTACTTGCACATTAAAAATAAGGAATGGTTTTACACTATTTACATGCATTACATGAGTAAGTTCCCTTGTCTCTAGTTTCAAGACTATTTCCCACCTTTGGTCTCTGTTGTGTTACAGTTCCAAAATGGCTGATGTCTCTTTAAGTTGTTCTTGTTTACCTTTGGTGAGAACTAACAGAGTGATATTCTCATGTCGTAATGCACTCTGAAATAGAATCAGCTGCTCTTTCTTGTAGGCTTTCTTCAGGACACGATTCATTAATAAAGTCAACATTAAATCCTTGCACTGAAGTACATCTGTACAATGGGTTTCCAATTCAGGAAACTCAAGATTGTTCAATGTTGGAAATGGAAAGTGAGCACACGCTAATTATGACTAACACTATGGTAATGAGCACATTGCAATGCAAAATGTAATCCAGAAAGTGGCATGACCAGCATGACTGAGCCCTGACGAAGCAGATAATGTGAATGATATCCTGGCAGACAAATGGTAAAATGTCATGACACAAAGGAGATTTAGATTATGGACCTTCATAGATACTATATGAACCATCAATACTGCTGCCTCCCTATTTTACAAGGAGCCTCCCGTACAAAGACCACCATAAGGGAGATGATTGAGGTAAAAAAAATGAACAACCAGATTGGGCAGAAGTAGACAGTAGCAATCTAGACACTATCTGTAACTTGCTGAGAACACGTGACCAGAACAAAGTGCATGCGTATGGTTGATACATCTGGAGACCAATTTATGCAAAACCATGACTATACTTACCATTTGGAGGTACCAGAAGCCCACAGGGCAAATGCTATGAGTATTCTTGGCATTAATGTTTAGTATTTTGCATACTTTTCTGGACACTATATTACTGCATATCAAGTAGCTGATTGTATTCTCAGCCATGACCATGGGAAGTCAAAACAGTTTCAAAATTTATATACTGTTGCAAGTATTTTGTGAGTACAGGGTGCCATAGACTAACCTATGTAAGTGTCAAGTTATCAAAAGGATATGCACCTCCAACCATGGGGCTGGGGGGGGGGGTTAGTATAATGGTTAAGGTGTTAACCTCACAAACACAAAGTACAAGGTTTGATTCTCACCTTTGGAAGGGAAATTAGGCTTAAAATGGTCCCAAGGGCAGCTAACCGAGTACTTACCTATGGACCTATAAAAAATACCATTCCATTTACTGGTTATTTGTAGTGCTAAAAGATGCATCATTATTATGTGAGTTTGATGCCCTAGGAGTGAACACGAGCACACTTTGGAAAATAGCAATCATTTGTCTGTTACAAAGACACAATGGATACCTAATTGATGCTCACAGCTGAAATATGTGCTAGTTGCAGTATGTGAATCAGACAGACAGGTGTGTGTGTGTGTGTCTGTGTGTGTGTGTGTGTGTGTGTGTGTGTGTGTGTGTGTGTGTGTGTGTGTGTGTGTGTGTGGTGTGTGAGTGTGTGTGTATACCACCCCACTAATCGTGCTTTATATCCACACAGGTAGTGTATCTCCTTATTGCTGGGAAACCAACTTGCCATTTGCAAACAGTAGATGAGGAGAATTACAATCAGATACAGACACAAATATGATCTCTGTGTGAGCAGTTGTTGCACAGCTGAAGATACAGTTTCAGGGCCTATGTGTCGCTAGTGGAACACTCCAGTGTTTTCTCAGCTGTGGTAAGTAGCTTGTGGCACAACATGTGGATCCACCACAAGTTACAACACTGGGTATCACCCACAGACCAGTAGCGGTACCATATAACACAACACAACCTCATGGTAACGTCCTCACAAACTAATAAAAGAAGGAGCCCAAGAACTAAATGGAAGCCCCCCCCCCACAAACAACACATGTAGCAGTACAGAGAGCATAGTGCACACAGACCCAAGACAAGTAACCCAAGTGCACTTATTTAAACAATGCATCCCTGTTCCTTTTACCTGCTGATGATAAACTGAAAGATACAGTGCTGATGATGGCATCACAAACACTGGAGTATGCTATATATAAGAGAAGACTATGCGGGTTGCACTTTAAATAGTAGAGCATGTGATGCAAGCAAAGCATTGTGCAACTTGATCACTGTTTGTACATTGAACAAACTTAGAAACTGAATTGAAACTAAATAGAAAACAAAAAAGGTGGAAACTCTCCAGTAACCCACCGGAAGGCTTGGTAAAGCTATGATAAGACACCCGATGTGTGTAAAATACAAACACAGGCTTTTCGTCGGTAGCACACACCAACTTCTTCAGAACAGATACAATGTCACAACATTGGAACCCCTACTTATATTGAAGCATTGCAATCACATGATCACCAGGGTATAGATTCACAAAGCCATAGCTGTGCAGAACTCGCCCTGATACAATAATAAACATTAAAAAACAAGTCCGCTCTCTCCTCTAAAAAACAGAGGAATGCATAAAATAAAACAGTCATCTATTTGCATTGTATTGTTCTTGCAAAACTGTTAAATTTATAATACTTATTATAATAACATAAGCCTCTATCTACACAAATACAGACACCACTTATTTTAAAACTGTAACATACGTGGAAATGCCTGTCTAATTGGAAAATAAATATTAAAATCTATAAACTACAAATTAAAAAGCATTCTGTACACCTGAATGGCCTCAATTAAATTCAATCATATACAAAATAAAATACAGATTAAATTAAAAATATATGGCTATATGTAAAATAAATAAAACTGAATACTGCTAGGCACTGTTGTTGTTAATTCAAAAATGCACTTGACCAGAAACCTGTGAACCTCATAACTACCTACACCAATAACTATAGTAAAAATAATGATGTTAATAGTGGTGTTTCCCTATAACCTCTGCAACTATGCAAACTAAAGGAGGGGATAGGAAGAAAATTTTTTTTATTATTATTATTAACTAGTGACTAATTCATTATAAACTGCTGTGTGCCAGACAACGAATATGTTTGGACACTGATACAACTATAAAATATTGTCATCTGTTAAACTTTTGAGTTTTAATAAACCTGTAATAGGAGGAGATAAAAAGAAAAAAAATCTTTATTTATTATATTTATTAACTAGTGAGTAATTCATTGTGAACTGCTGTGTGCCAAAAAAAATAATAAGCAATATATTTGAACACTGGTACAACTGTAAAATATTATCATCTGTTTAAACTTTTAAGTTTTAATAGGCATGTGATAGATGACATACCATTTATGCCAGGGAAATGGCAGGCATCTAACCTTAGCTGCCACGTCAATTCTCTACTCTCCAAAATAAGTGACTCTGGTCCTCCCCTACCATCTGATTGCACTTGGTCAATCACCGAGAACAGAAATTCATGTTGGGGGTTGTCTGCTATATGTTTCATCAAAGCGTTCTCCAATTTGCCCTTTCTTATAGCATACAGGTGTTCATATATGCACTCTTGTAGTTTCCTGTCTGTTTTACCGACATAAAAAGCCGGACAGAGGGAACACTTGGCCAAATAAACTACTTGAGCACTGGTACAATTGCACCTACCTAGTATACCATATTTGGTACCTCTTATTTCAAATTTGGAGCCCATTTTGATATTGCTACAATAATGGCACATATTGCACTTGTACATGCCGTCCCTACAATTGGAGACCCTAGGTTTCTTCTCTAGTATACTTTTGAGGTTGTAACCCCTTTTGAAAACTATCCTTGGGAATTCTGACAACCTCTTCCGGATGGAAGCATCCTGTATGACCAAATTCCAGTTCTTCAAGATGATGGAAATAATCTCCTTTGCATCCATACTGTATGTCAATATAAAACTATTGAACATAGATACTCTCAAAACTAGCTTAGGGTTGTGATCTTGCTGAGGTACACAAGTTTGATTGAGAATAGGTAAATAAAAACCCTTTTCCCTCTTTCTCTGAACTTCTCTCAAGAGTTCAGAAAAAAGTCCCTCAGGATAACCTCTATTCAGAAAACGATTTTCCATGAAGTTACATTCCTCCAAAAAGTCCCTGTCTCTAGACACTTTCCTCGCAGCTCTAACTAGTTGCCCTTTGATGATGGACCTCTTTTGTGAAAAGGGATAACAACTGTTAAACTGTACATAACTAATGGAAAAGGATTCCTTCCGATATATCTTGGCTATGAAACAACCGTTTTCCTTATCTTTCATTAAGTCCACATCCAAATATGCAATCCTATCCAGAGCAAAACTAGAGGTAAACTTGAGCAATTCTGTAGAAGAGTTGAAAAAATCCACAAGCGAATCCGCTACCTCCACATCTCCTTTCAGGATGATAAATATATCATCCAGAAAACGTGTGTCCATCAATACCCTGTCTTGGACAAAGGGATTAGATAATATATTCTCCCTTTCCCAATAGGCCATGACCAAATTAGCCATGCTAGTTCCGCATGGAGACCCCATAGGGACACCTATCAAATGGAGGAAGTATCTATTATTAAATGTCATGTAATTGCAAGACAAAATAATGTCTGGCAATTCACTGACCAGTTGGATTTCTTCAGCTGGGGCTTGTTTTATAATCATCATAGCTGGAATCCAGTTTAAGGCTACTGAATGTGGAATGGAGGAATACAAATCCTTCACATCTATGGTTAAAAAAATGACTGTCTGCACTGTAAGGTACCTGGTTAACCATGGATAGAAAAGACCAAGTGTCCTTAGATATTTGATGCTCACTCACCATGTATTTCTTCAAAATAGTATCCACCACTTCAGCACTGGCGGAGATAATACTACCCCTAGCACTAACTAACAGACACATGGGTGGATCTACGGGATTCTTGTGAATCTTAGGAGAGCCAAATATAATGGGAACTCGAGGGGTTGGTAAAGATATGAAGTTCAATAAATCCAAGTCTATGGACCCATTAATGAACATATAATTGAAATAAGAAGACACCCTAGACATACCTATATTCAGTTCGTTCCTAGACACCTCCTTGTATGTCTCTGAAGTTAGGATCTCTTCCATTCTCCTGATGTAATCTACCTCGTTCATCACTACCAGACCACCCCCCCTTATCAGGTTGCATAACCCTGACAGGGGAACTACATAAAGAATCTAATAATGACCTGTCCTCCTTACTGATATTGAACTTAAATGTTTGCTTCGAAAGAGGTTGACCTAAAACATGGCATATGTCTAGTTCACTGATCTGTTTAAAGAGATTCAAGGAGGGATGCAATAGGGGGTTGTAAGCACTAGACACAAAGAAATCACCCTTGCCTCTCGTTAGGTTACCCAGCAGTAACTGGAGGTTCTGTTTTCTAACAAATAATTTCAAATCTGTAATAGACTTAGCCAAATCTCCTCTCTTGGAAGGCACAAAAGAGAGTCGTCTAGCTAATAGTTCTACTAAATCACTTGTGAAAACAAATTCAGAGAAATTATAAATTCTAAAGTCCAGGCCAATGTTCGTTATGATGTTACATACACCTGCAACTGGTTGACCAATGTTGAAATTGGTCTGGACTAATTTCTCCTGTTCTTTGACCTGTTCCTAGGTTTCCGGCCTTGATGGGAAGGTAAAGTTGAGGCTGGATCCCAAAAAATTGGACTTTCCCCCTCCTCATTGGGGTTGTTTGGCTTGTGTTGGGAAGCCAAACGTTCACTACATTGGACCTGTTCATTTACGTCCACTGAATCTGCAGTTAGATTCTCCACATTGCTGGACCTCGTACCTGTTCCCGAGCCAGCTTTGTTAGGTCCGTCTGATTGCCAGGTACCAGAAGCCAAAAAATTCCCCTGAGAAGTTGGGGGTTTCGGATAGGCCAAACTCTCTTTATAAGCCTTGACATACCTTTGTAGTTTTTTAATTTTGTTGGATGTAAGTTTGAAAATGTACTGGTATATACTGCTGAAAGAACATTCATAGTCAAACCTATACCTGTGAAAATTTAAGTAATTTTTTATCTCCCCATCCAGTTTGTTGATGTCAATAATTAAACCAGTTGGTAATGTTTGCACATTAAATCCAAAAGCTCAAAACCATGTCTGTCGAATAATTGAATTAACTCCAAGTGGAAGGTTGACCCCTCCTCTAACCCCATAAGGTATTGCCAAGACATTAAGCCCTTAGTTACAGCTTTGGACAGTTTGCATTCACCAAAGTAAGCTACGTCCAACTGAATTTTCCTAAGTTTTATTAATTTCAGGTCAAACACATTCAGTTTAGTAGATAAATCAGATACAATAGATGTACCTTGTTCTGTAGTATTAGACCCTTCATTCCCATGAAAAGAAAAGGAACTGTTCAGCCACTGATTTATATTGGGAGGTACTTGGTGATTATTCACAGACATATAGTTCCTTGAGGAATGAGTGGTGGTAATCCCCAGCAAATGCACACCTTCCGACAAGGGTTCATCCAAAAATTCAGCTCCTGAAATTTCATTAACTCTCCTGTGGTGTAGGGACTCACCAATGGTTATGGGAAGATCCGCTGTTTCCAATGAACAGTTGGATGGGGCCGCCAATAACATGCCCCTCAGCGTTGACTCCGTTAGAAAACATTGCCCTAGAATTCTGTTGCGATGCCATGATATCACTGAAACGGTTCAAAAGGGTATTCACCTTTTGTGTAAGCAGTTCAATTAGCTGTGTTAAATTGCCAATTTCTCCTTCCGTAGTAGAACCCAATGGTGGAACCGGAGCGCCTTCCATCCCAACATGGACGCACTGAACAAATTTAGAAACTGAATTGAAACTAAATAGAAAACAAAAAAGGTGGAAACTCTCCAGTAACCCACCGGAAGGCATACAACATTGGAACCCCTACTTATATTGAAGCATTGCAATCACATGATCACCAGGGTATGGATTCACAAAGCCATAGCTGTGCAAAACTCACCCTGATACAATAATAAACATTAAAAAACAAGTCCGCTCTCTCTACTAAAAAATAGAAGATTACATAAAATAAAACAGTCATCTATTTGCATAGCATTGCTCTTGTGACGTTGTATCTATTCTGAAGAAGTTGGTGTGTGCTACCAATGAAAAGCCTGTGTTTTTGTGCTTAAATAAACGAGTTTGTATTTTACACACATCAGGTGTCTTATCATAGCTTTACCAAACCTTCCAGTGGGTTACTGGAGAGTTTCCACCTTTTTTGTTTTCTACTGTTTGTATATTGCCCAGCCAGCACACTGCATAAACAGTGATACCAACAGTGTGGAAATTTTTCCTGCAGCAGATTACCACTGTGCTTTAGCACCTATGGAGTATATGGCCATGTGGAGTCGTAAATGACCAGCCGTGAATGAGTACAGGGTTCAAATGGATGCTCGCTAGATGATTTCCCTTAGGCAACTACATTATGCAAAGAAACATTCATAAGTGAAAAATGCTTGTTTTGTATTTGTGCTATCCTCAGTGATGGAAGCATTAGAAAGGAAAGGCTTGGCAAAAAATTAACATCACAGGTGTGAAACAAACAACAGAAAGGGAGGACTTCTTAACAGTAGTATCATCTAGAATATTTCTGTGGCAACGGGATTTGCATCTGGGAGTGCCACCATTATATCATGTTATGGTCCTACATCATAATGCCCATGGCATAGCAGTACAGTCTGGCAGCAGATGTCCTAGACTCATCCATGAAATGAATCACATATAATCATATGGGGTATACCTGCATGAGCATATATCACCCTTAGAAGTCATGGATCCAATCCTTTCTACTTTGCAGGTACCCAAGGATTTTGGCTATCACACAGCATAAATGTATCATGCTAACATCACTGCTGTTACATGCATATTTGGCAGGCATTATGTTGGAAATGTTTCTGAATACTCCGTGCAAAGCACACTGTGCCTTGATGGTGTCATTCGCTAACATTATCATCAATGCCCAGGACTGTCTCAATCTGCGTTGGGCTGTAATTAGTGCTGTTGTGCATCTGCAGGGATGTCTCTTGAAGGACCAGTCTTGAGGCAGCATTAGCAGCTGATATATGAATACTGTCATGGACACCCTGTTCGTGGTTGTCTTCTTCATATGTGTTCACAACAATGGACAAATTGATCTCTCCTTATTTCCTTACTGTGCAGCTAAAAAGAGCTTCCTTCCCTACGACTCAGCATGGACTTATTTATTTAGTTTTATTTATTTATTTAATCACATTTCTTCATTAAATTCACTAAGACAGAAAACCACTTGCTTCCTGAGAGCCCTTCTCTAAAATCCACCAATCAATGAAAACACCCTTCTCACAATTTGCAATATTTCATAAAAGATGCAAGTTACAAAAAAAAAGGTAAAGTATGAAAGTTCTTTAGAAAACAGGTTGCATACCACTGGTAATAACAAACATTTAAATTGTGATTCTCAATTTATACTTAAGATTTATAAAAGAAAATGCTATTTATTTGCCAAATATTACTAGTGCTATTGTCAAATAAACGGTTATATCTGTAATAACTAGTGTTATGGTAAAAAAAAATCTGGTTATATCTGCTATTACTAATGTTATGGTCAAACAAATAGTTATATCTACTTTTACTAGTGCTATGGCCAAACAGGTGGTTATATCTGCTTTTACTAATGGTGTGATCAAACAAATGGTTGTATCTCTGAAAGCATACATAACAGATTCAGTGTATCCTGTGTATCTATAGGAAAACTGTTCACCTATTTGGGAGCTTTCCAAAGATGCCTGACAAGGGTGGGTATGCATTTTGTGATATTGCCAACTCATGCATATTATGCATATAATATTTTATGATATTTTAAACCTCTGTTAATATACAAATGAGTACATATTAGATGGCAAGTATCCGTGGTAAACGTGTGCCTTAATGCTATGTATATGAAGGCACCATTTGTTCACTTGTATGTCACACAACCTTTACTATATTAATGCAGATATGGGGATATTGCTAATATTCGTTACTGTTTTGCCAAATAAGAACTTATAGCTCAATTTCATCAAATAGTTAATCATGTTTTAATGTCATTTTTACTATCACCCAGTGTTTGATTATGCTACACCCAACATAGCAGTATCACACTCCACGTTTTCATTATTAATTATCTAAATATGGAAACTATAACATACCTTTTGTAACTTTTTACAAACACATCTTAATAACTCCAGCCCTATACATGCCACACTTACGATGTGACTGTGCTTGAGCTCCAGATGGACAGTGGGACAGTATTCTAAGGCTTTGATCTCCACTGTGCGAATGCTTTGTTGAATAATATGTTCAATAATAGCCTCGCATCAGGCTTTGTACCCACTGAATGGCACACAGCAACAGTTATCCCACTCTACAAAGGGGGAGCCACCTATTAGCCTGACAAGCCTGGTCTGCAAGGCCATGGAACGTATCATCATGGAACTCATAAACAAAGACATTGGTAACCTCCAAACTCTGGATCCCACCCAGTTCGGGTTTGTGAAAGGCAGATCATGCCTCCTGAACCTGATCAACATCTTTGAGGCAGTCACCAAAGCCGTAGATGAGGGTAAGGTGGTTCACACAGCCTATCTTGACCTCACCAAGGCTTTGAACACCATCCCCCATTCTGGAATTATAGCTAAACTCAATAAACTAGGCATAAATCCCTATGTCACAAGATGGGTTGCCAACTGGCTCACTGACAGAACCCACGCTGTAAAAGTTGCAGACTCCAAATCTGACCTCAAACCAGTGACAAGTAGAGTACCACAGGGTTCCGTCCTGGAACTGCTCCTGTTTGGTATCTACTTCTCAGAAGTACAGGCTAACACAGAAGGCCTCTGGCTAATGAAGTTCGCAGATGACTGCAAACTAGGAGCCATAGTCAAGTCCCCAAATTATGTGAACATTCTACAAGCTCAATGCCAAAAAGTGCAGTGTAATCCCCTTTGGTAAAATCTCTGTACCCATTAACTACCACATAGGCAGCAAACTACTTAACACCGAATGTGTGATAAGAGACCTTGGGACCCAGGTGGACAGTAGTCTCTCCTTTGATAGTCACATCGCCACAGTAGTCAGGAAGTCCTTCTACATGGCACACCTCATCATAAAAGGGTTCTCATCCAGGAAAAAAGAGGTCATTGTTCCCCTCTACTCATCACTCATTAGACCCATTATAGAGTACAACACCCCTTTTGGAATGTACCTCACAAGACATCTGAAGCAGCTGGAAAGGCCACAGAAGTACCTCACAAAGAGGATTACTGGACTCAAACAAATTCCCTACACTGACCGTCTCAAATAACTCCAGCTTTACTCGGTAGCATATCGCCTACTCCGAGGTGATCTCTGCCTAACATATAAAGCTGTGTCAAACCCAGAGCTGTTGGACATGCTACACCTAAAGAAATCCCAATCCCTCTGAGCTACATGCTCTAGGGACCTAAACCTTGTCACCACAATAAACAGGACATGCTGGAGGGATAGATTCCTATCCCAGAGACTTCTCATACTTTGGAACAGGCTACCCATCTATGTCAAGCAAAGTTCTTCATTAGCACTCTTCAAGAAAAATCTTGATGAGTGGATGGGAAATAGGAAATACACCCCAGGGATCACTTCTGTGTCTCTGCTCAACAGTGGCACAGGAAAATAACTTTCTTGGGTGGCGTAAGCCAGGGAACCTTGTTGGCTAGGCTTACGTAGGCCCTTGGGCGATAGCTTAGTACCTACCTATGAACCTATGAACCTATGAAGCATTCCTGAATAAGTTGCATATATGTGCATGTGTAGTAAAAAGTAAACAAGTTACTGTGTCTTTAAAAGGATTGACTGCTACTGTGATTCATGTGTCATGCGACCTTTCTCACTTAGTTCATTAAAGGCTCTGGCTGAATGCAGATCTTATATAATTCTGTTTACTTATTAATTTGATTATGTGTATTCCTTTCCTTGGTAAGTTATATTAATGGTATAGTGTGAAAGAGGTGAAACATGATGACCATAGGTTTCATGAGAATGGTTTCAATCTGAAAAGTGAGTGGTACAGAAACAGAATGTTATAGGTCAGTATAGACAAGATAATATGGGCTCTGGCTAATGGCTACCAGTTTTACATTTCATGAACATGTTGAATCAGTCTCAAGTTTTCTTGAGGCAAGCAAATTGTTTTGAGCTGATGAGGTTTGGTAAACTGTTTTAAGGTCAATATTACCATGCCATCAGCACAGAACAGAGTAGGTATATTGGGTGGTATTGTTTCACAGGTGCTAATGTAAACAGAAAACAATAGTGGACAAGGACTGAGCCTTACATGCACCAAGTTAAGAATGGGGGAAGGAATTTCCTATTTCCAACCAGCAGATGATGTTGCTTATGAAAGCTATGCACTCAATTGCAAAAAATGGTTGGAAGTCTGTACTATGTTAATTCAGTAAACAGCATATGATAGTCTGTTAAACTAAAAGACTGTTCTGGTGAGATTGCTCCTGCCCATGCTGTGGTTAGAGAAGCAGAGGGTATCTGTAGGTTTGCCGTGATACTTTCTTATCCATGTAGGCTACAGGTGTTGAGAAGCATGGTAAGTAGGGAGAAGTCAATGTTTTCTAATAGTTTTCAGAGTCGTGACAGAAGATGGATGCAGGGATAAAAAGAGATGAATGAGTGATTGTTGTTTAACAACCGTTGATTTCCTCAGATGGGAAGAATGCCTCATGTGGGAGAACAGTTTAATAATGTGCTTGAGTGCTATACCTAGGAAGGTGTCGCAGGATTTGGAGCATGTGCTTGAGTGCTATACCTAGGAAGGTATCGCAGGATTTGGGACATGTGCTTGAGTGCTATACCTAGGAAGGTGTCGCAGGATTTGGAGCATGTGCTTGAGTGCTATACCTAGGAAGGTATCGCAGGATTTGGGACATGTGCTTGAGTGCTATACCTAGGAAGGTGTCGCAGGATTTGGAGCATGTGCTTGAGTGCTATACCTAGGAAGGTGTCGCAGGATTTGGAGACATGTGTGAGTGCTATACCTAGGAAGGTGTCGCAGGATTTGGGACATGTGCTTGAGTGCTATACCTGATTTGGGACATGTGCTTGAGTGCTATACCTAGGAAGGTGTCGCAGGATTTGGAGCATGTGCTTGAGTGCTATACCTAGGAAGGTATCGCAGGATTTGGGACATGTGCTTGAGTGCTATACCTAGGAAGGTGTCGCAGGATTTGGAACATGTGCTTGAGTGCTATACCTAGGAAGGTATCGCAGGATTTGGGACATGTGCTTGAGTGCTATACCTAGGAAGGTGTCGCAGGATTTGGAACAGGAGGCTGCAGCAGTGCCATCATTTGTTGCTTTAGCCACCCATTTACCTCCTGAATAGATACCATTCAGAAACTGAAAGGAGTCAATTTCTATAAAACAGGCTTCAGGTAAGGTTTGTACTAAGCAGGCCAGAAAAGGGGAAACTGCAAAGGTGCTTGAAATGAGGAGGGAGACATTTGTTATTTTACACTGGAAAGTGATGACTAAGCCACTGTGTTCAGTTTTAAAGTGAGTGTTTTTTATGTGTGTGTGTGTGTGTGTGTGTGTGTGTGTGTGTATATATGTGTGTGTGTGTGTGTGTGTGTGTGTGTGTGTGTGTGTGTGTGTGTGTGTGTGTGTGTGTGTGTGTGTGTGTGTGTGTGTGTGTGTGTGTGTGTATATATATGTGTGTGTGTGTGTGTGTGTGTGTGTGTGTATGTGTGTGTGTGTGTGTGTGTGTGTGTGTGTGTGTGTGTGTATATATATATATATATATATATATATGTGTGTGTGTGTGCATGCACACGTGTGTGTGTGTGTGTGTGTGTGTGTGTGTGTGTGTGTATATGTTTGTGTGTGTGTGTGTGTGTATATATATGTGTGTGTGTGTGTGTGTGTGTGTGTGTGTGTGTGTGTGTGTGTGTGTATATATATATATATATATATATATATATATATATATATATATGTGTGTGTGTGTGTGTGTGTGTGTGTGTGTGCATCCATACGTGTGTGTGTGTGTGTGTGTGTGTGTGTGTGTGTGTGTGTGTGTGTGTGTATTCACGTTTTCACGTTTTTTTTTTGGGAGGGGGTTCTGTCTATCATGCTACTGAATTATTTATTTTTTATTTGTTGACATTTGATTACCAGGAAAGTCTGAATACGTAGAAGCCAATTTTCAGCGGAGGACCTGGGAAAAAAGCATTGAATTATTACAAAACATTTTAAGGACAATAATTTTACAATCTTCAAAAATAAAATAAAAACATTTGCATTTTAAATAATTATAGCAAATTAGGCATAATATAAAAATATTGGTTAAAAATCAATACAAGGGGTAAGACAATCATTTAATATTTAGAGAAACTTTAGATAGTTTACAGTGAGAGTAAAGGTAAGTTAGTCTAATGCAAATAGGAATTGCAGTATGAAGTGAGGTGAGAACAGGCTTATGGCATATTTAGAGGGAAAGTCCAGGAAGAAAATTAGATAGCAGTTAAGAAGTAAGCGAAGAAAGGAGAGTAAGGAGGTGTAAGGAATAAAAACATACTTGTTTACATTTTGGGATATAGTTTATGCTGGATTTGACCAAGAACAGAGACAGAATTTTGCTAGGAGGTCTTTCAGAATGGTTTTGAAAGATGGGAGGGAGGGTATAGACCTGATAGATACAGGTAAATAGTCCTAGGCCTTAACAACCTTGTACGAGTACAGACAATGCCTAGCAGATTTGCTAGGCTTGTAGACAGGAGTTTTTGGTCACTGGATCGCAATCACCGACTGGGAGCATAATTGTGTAGTAGGTTTTTAGTGCTGGATAGGCAAATGGATGCGAGATAATTTTATAGGCGGCAAGGATTTGTGTATATGTTAGTTGATGTGGCAGTTCTAACCAATTTAGGCTTTTCAATGCTATACACAGTGTGTTCTGAAAGGGGTATGTGCTGCAAATTTAGCAACTTTGCTATAACATTCACTCCAGAATTCCAGAATTCACTCCAGAATTCTGAATTGGACTGCGGTGGTGGTGTTGCGGTAGCGTTGTCGCCTCACAGTAAGACTTTGTCCTGTGCGATTCTCAGCTAGAGCGTCTTCTGTGTGGAGACATGCATGAATGGGCATACCTTCGTTGAAGGTTGTGCGTCAGGGCCGGCAACTTGGCACATAAAAATCTACTGCCAATCATTAGCAGACCAGAGTTCCGGTGTGGCGAACCCTAACCGGGAAAAGCCGAAAGACACAACAACAACAACAACTCAAGAATTCTGAATTAGTATAGAAACACTTTGTTTTTTTTAAGAATGAAAGTAACTAGTCTTGACTTCAGTGATGTGTTTTTGCAGAGCTTCCCAGGATTAGAAAAATCTGTTCAGCTGATTTGCGAAATTTGATCTCCGAATGGCTTTCTTGTTAAGGATAGCATTTTCTGGATTGCTGCCTAGAATAATATTTGGGTCATCCAATGGATGAGTGGAAAGTATATGCTTTGGCATAACACAGAAGGAGATATCCTAGAGCTGTGTTACTGTTAGCCTGACTTATATGACAGGTTCTAGTACGTTGCAACTAGGTTATAAGGCAGTGACAACCCTTGTTTACATTTAAATATTCCAAAAGTGATGATAAATTATTGGACTTTTTGTTCCATGGCAGAAAATTTTCTTGTGATTTTACAGTGGCCACTGAAGAAGGAGGGTTAGATTACAGGACTTAGGAAGATATAAAGGGAATATTTTAATGGGCAATGTCAGAACATATGGTCCTGACTGTGAGTGCTGTGTGTGATGCAGAAGGATATGAAATGAAGTAGGGATAGCTTACGCAATGTGTCTTCTAGTATTCTGTGTGTAGGTACAGATGTGTATTCTCATCTCATTGTCCGGGAGGATGTCTTTCACTGTGTTAACATCATCACCACTAAAGCAGCAAGCTCGTGGACTGCAGGAAACACTGCAAATATGTCTCTGCTACTGTCCTTCTAGCTGGCTAATGTGTCTGTGGTAGTTCCATGGCAAAAAAACAATCCATCTGCCTCAGTCAGCCCTACTATGTGTCAGCAGCCACAGATGAAATACGTTTATTGTTACTGGAGACCAAATGGGCCCCCACCTCACAGCCGTTGGTTAAAATAAAATATGATGGCTGCCCAGGTCAAGATGATATTCCTGGATATTTTAGGGCTTTGACATGTAAGTATATTTCAAGTACTGTGACAACAATTTTACTATGTTATTATCATCAGGTTTAGTGTTTGTAAGTTGGAAATGTGCTAGCCTAGTTCTGATTTATAAACAAGTTGCAACTGTAAGGTTAATATGACTCCACTAATTGGTTAGAGCTTTGAGAACTGTTAATTGGTTCTGCATGTTGACTTAAGGGGAACCTTAATGGACAACAGGGATATATAAAGAATAGATCTAGACTTACAAACTTGGCTAATATTTACAAACCTGTCGATATAGCCATGGTTATGGGAATTAGTGCAGTGGAGGCCTATTTAGATCTATCTAAAGCCTTTGCCAGCATAGCACACAATGTTATCCTTAATTCTGTGTATCAGAATTTAATAAATATCTATATTATCCATTGTGTAAAGAACTGGCCTCAGGACTAGAAAACAGAGGGTTACAATTGATACATATTACTCTGACTGGGTACATGTCCAAATGAGAGTTCCTCGGTATTGTTAGAACCCATTTTATTTAATATACTGTTCTCTTTCTTACCAACCTTGGACATTGGCTTGTCAGCAAAATTACCTGACACCATTAAATTTAGATCTTTATAAGTCGTTCAGATGATATTATAAAATGTAATAATTATCTTAGCACTGTGGCAATCTTGTTAAAAGAGTGTAGGCTTATTATTAAAAGTGAAAATGTAGTGATTTATATTTTGTAATGGAAATCCTGGATCCATCTTTTCATTCAGTGTCACGTGATCTTATAGTAATGATTGACTTTAAAGAGCTTCGGGTTACAGTGTGTAATAATTTCAAATTCACAGCACAAGCGCAGGTAAGAGTTATGGTGTTCATTTCTAAAAACATTATTTGCAAGGACATCAGCTTTATGAAGAAATTATTCATAACTTATGCAAAACCAGTCATTGAATACAGTTCTCTGTTTTATGCATACCGTAGGGAAGACTTACGTATTTTAGAGGTTATACAGCATAAATTCACAAAACAACCTATACACTCTGTTGGTTATAGGTACTTGCCTGGCAAACTATGCTCAGCCTATAAGGCATCACATGATAAGGATTTCCAGTTATTTAATATTGAGATGTTGGATTCCAAACTTGCATCTAGAGTTGAAATTTTGCCATTGAAATTATTAGGTGCAGGTTCTCATTACCATTAAAGTTTTTAATCCATTCAAAGGTATGTTTATGTAATAAAACCTCTTTATATATTTGCCAAAGTTTGTTGTCATCTTTTAAGAACTATCTTGATAATTGTTTGGGTCATAAAGTTTGCACATTTCACCTGGAGTCTGTGTTTTAATTTTGCTTCATCCCTAATCCAGTTACTCTATGACATATTTTTGTTATAACATACAGTCCTTTTTTTACGTGTGCCTCTTTATTTATTCATAGCACTGCTTGTTATATATCATTATATTTCTAGCTCCTTTTGTTATATTTGTTTTGTTTCTGCTGTAAAAAGCTTTAAACTTTTTTACTTTATTTATTTTTAGTATCGTTTGGATTTCTATTTTTAATATTTTAAATTATTTAATTTAATTTATTTTCCTTCTGTAAACTGTCATTCTAATGGTAAGAGCCTGAGTATCAAAATTTCATGCAATGATATGCACTTTTTCCTCTGTGTTGATCTGTATGACAATAAAGTTTACTTTGACTTTGACATATGTTGTCGCCCAGATCTTTCCCCATGAACAGTCATGCATTTTATGAAGCCCTCTCATCTTTACCTTCAATGCATGTTTCTGTTCCCTGATAAGCAGTCACCTGGGTGCTGACTGTATCCCACTGCTAATCTCCAACAGTTTCACTGTCTGGCCTTCCATCTGAGGCATGTTGATGAAGACAACTTTCATTATGGTTGTGCTTATGTTGCTTGTCATCACCAGTGTCAACCATGTCAAAGTGGTATTAGTGAAGCCAATAAACCACTTTGCCAACCATGATGGTGCTTACAGAAATAAGAGCAATTGTGTTATTGTGGGATACATGACCACAGTAACATACAGTATCACACAATATACAGCGGTGTAAAAACAGAAAGCACGTCTACAAAGCTGCAGTGTGAAGCACTGCAGAGAAAACATTGGCAGAGCTGGAACATCACAAATATGTGTGCAGTGGGGAGTGGGCTGTTGGTGTCAGCTGAGTGCATTTAGAACCACTTTACATATATGAAGTGCAGCTGTGTTGACGTAGGACGCAGAAATGAATAATATTATAAAGTATACACACACACACACACACACACACACGCACACACACACACATGCACACACACACACACACACACACACACACACACACACACACACACACACACACACACACACACACACACACACACATGCATACACACACACACACACACACACACACACACACACACACACACACACACACACACACACACACACACACACACACGCACACACAAGGACGTCACTAGAAAGCCCTGATATTGTGCACAGAAAACTGTAGTACATATCAGCAAAATAAAAAAAAACAATATGCCATACATGTATATACAACAAGGAACTACAGAAAACAGATACAAGAATTTAGGTCTATGCATGTATGTATGTATATATATATATATATATATATATGTATAGTCATACCTAAGATTGTAAGATAACTGATGCTGAAAAAAATCTCACTGATTATTTACACAGACATACTGACATTAGAGCCACTCCAGTAGGATACGGGGTACAGGGATAAAGTCCTGACTACAGTCCAGTCAATATGGTAAGTGTGTCAGGCAACTGATGTAGCATCAGAGAAGGGATGGTTATGCCCATCCAACGAGGATGTCAGTTATGTGGGCATTCCCTTGAGATGACCCCTGGCAGAGGCTGGGGACTCTGTGTTGAGGGGGCGTGGCTCAAGGAAGGGTAGTGTTGGAGGGCATTGTTGAGTCGCTGCAGAGATGAGATGATACACCACATTCCTCCATTGCAGACCCACCCGTTGAGCATTACTACATTATCACATTGGAGTGGGGAGTTGCAGATAATGCATAAAGGAAGACCCCTAGTGGAATAATGATGGCCGGGATAACGGGGAAGCCCTTCATTTCTATGACCAGAAATAGCTTGGGGGATCCGATTAGCTGGTAGATGCAGTGTGGACATGAGACACTGGGTAAGAAGGATGCTGGATGATGCAAGACTACCCCCCCCTGCAAAAAAAAACACTTGATATTAAAGCAGTCGTGCTCCAAGACATACCCTTAGAGCATGCAAATCAAAAAACATTTTTTTGCAGGGTATGGCAAGCCCCACATACCTCCAAACCCCCTGCTAATTATACCAGCTCTACCAATTCTGATATTGTACAGAAGCATGTAAACAGCAATATCAAACCAGCACATTAGTCAGCTGTTCTGCCAATCAGCTGTGGTTTAGTCAGCTGTTCTGCCAATCAGCTGTGGTTAACAGAACAGCTGTTGACCAAATGCCGGACCAATCCACATTTTATATACTCACATAAAATATTCACACCAAAACTGACAGCACAGCAGTAGTACACATTCAATAATATGAAATGGTACTATCTGTAAAGTTACCAAAATATTGAATGAAAAATTGTTTGTTTCAAAAGAGCTGTCTTTGTTAAGTAGCAGTGTCCACTCCACCTAACTTCTCATATGCCAAACAATAAAATGAAGAAACTACACCCAGGGTGAATTGCTGTTATAGTAGTCTAATCTGCATATAAATGAGGCTGCATTAACAGTTATGACTGAATGGCACTTTAAGCATTAGCGTATGCAAAGCAGCTCTGCACCACAGATGCTATACAGTAACAGAGTATGTGCACATTCAGCAGAATGAGGGGAACATTATTACTTATTTGTTTCTTGCATTTGTTAGCTGGGTAGTCTCAGTAGATCTGGGATAACAAATTGCTAGGACAATAAAATAAAATAGTTATCAGTATCTGTAGGAGAAACATCATTATACACAACATCACATTTAGCTTTTAAAAGGCCAGTACAGAATTCTGCACTGCAAATTTAATACCAGAAATCAACTGAAGAATATAAACAGAAAAGCAGAATTGTGAGTTTCAATATCACAATAACCTTTGTTAGGACAAACAGTAAAGAAAACAGGTTAAATAAATATATATATATATATATATATATATATATATATATATATATATATATATATATATATATATACATACACACATACTGTATAAGGGCGGCCATTATTTGTTCATTCATTTGATCACAGTCAAACATTGGGGGTGTACATACTCATACAAGAAGCTGTAACAGAAGGCCACTTGCATTTAAGCATGTGTGTGTGTGTGTGTGTGTGTGTGTGTGTGTGTGTGTGTGTGTGTGTGTGTGTGTGTGTGTGTGTGTGTAAGACATTGCTTGTAAAAAGGAGTGTCATCATGTTAGCCATGTTCTTTGGGTAGATCCTTGCTTTCTTTGTTGACAGTGTGCCTGTTGTTAGACTGTGAATATAGTGGACAGAATGAAGTCTAAAAGTTTAGTGTTTAATCTTTGATCTATGAATACATTTTTAATTTAACTTGTTTTCACTGGCATGTGGGTGTGAAATGTTCTCTGCTGGGCTGCAACCATTTGTCTGGAACTTAGTGTTAATAATATGCTTCCTGTAATGCAGGGCTTGATTCCCTAAGTCTTAGTGTTAGTGAGATGCTTCCTGTAGTGCAGGGTTTGATTCCTTTGGCCTTAGTGTTAATGAGATGCTTCCTGTAGTGCAGGGTTTGATTCCCTTGGCCTTAGTGTTAATGAGATGCTTCCTGTAGTGCAGGGTTTGATTCCCTTGGCCTTAGTGTTAATGAGATGCTTCCTGTAGTGCAGGGTTTAATTCCCTCAGCCTTAGTGTTAATGGAATGCTTCCTGTAGTGCAGGATTTGATTCCCTTGGCCTTAGTGTTAATGAGATGCTTCCTGCAGTGCAAGGTTTGATTCCCACAGCCTTAATGTTAATGAGATGTTTCCTATAGTGCAGGGTTTGATTCCCTCAGCCTTAGTGTTAATGAAATGCTTCCTTCAGTGCAGGTTTTGATTCCCTCAGCCTTAGTGTTAATGAGATGCTTCCTGTATTGCAGAGTTTAATTCCCTCAATCTTAGTTTGCATACTGTCTGACTCTAAGTCTTTTTACCAGAGGGTACTCATGGAGTGCCCCTGAAAAGCAGTTGTTAACAAATGCATTACACATTTGTCTTTTTAATTCATGCATCCTAGATATAGCCATATATTACTACTTCACTATATGCTATATGAGTATGATTCCATTCTCAGCACATCTCTTAATGGGTTACAAGATGCATTTTTTAATAAATGTGAGGTCCTAAGGAAGAGAAGTGTACTGTTGTTCATGATGAGTCTGTTTTCAATGTGGGATTGGTTTATTTAGTAAATGGTTGTCAGTGTTTTTGCTGCAAAATTTGAAGCAAGTTTTAAATTAAATCTAGATCTCCATGATCATTATAAAAGTAAAAAAAATATATAGTATGCACACTGAGAAATCTGAACAGTGTTTTATGATAATTGGGAAAGACAGCCAAGTAATGGGAAACTGGTATGGCTGGGGACCCTGCCCATTACCCAGTCTAGGTTCCTATTTGACCATGATCTGGCTCCAACTGGAAGCATCAGCACACTGAGTATCACTTTGTTGGCTTCACTGATACTACTTTGGTAGTACTTCCCAATCCTCTGGCTACAACTGGGAGCATCAACACACTGAGTATGACGTTGTTGGCTTCACTGATACTACTTTGGTAGCACTCCCCATCCCTCCAGTTCCAGCTGAGAGCATCAGCACACTGAGCATGACTTTGTTGGCTTCACTGATACTACTTTGGTAGTACTCCCCATCCCTCCGACTCCAGCTGAGAGCATCAGCACACTGAGTATCACTTTGTTGGCTTCACTGATACTACTTTGGTAGTACTCCCCATCCCTCCGGCTCCAGCTGAGTGCACCAGCAAACTGAGTATGACTTTGTTGGCTTCACTGATACTACTTTGGTAGTACTCCCCATCCCTCCAGCTGCAACTGAGAGCATCAGCACACTGAGTGTCACTTTATTGGCTTCACTGATACTACTTTGGTAGTACTCCCCATCCCTCTGGCCCCAGCTGAGAGCATCAGCACACTGAGTATCACTTTGTTGGCTTCACTGATACTACTTTAGTAGTACTCCCCGTCCCCCCGGCTCCAGCTGAGAGCATCAGCACATTGAGTATCACTTTATTGGCTTCACTGATACTACTTTGGTAGTACTCCCCCAACTCTCCAGCTTCAACTGGGAGCATCAGCACACTGAGTATGACTTTGGTGGCTCACTGATAATACTTTGGTAGTACTCCCCATCCCTCCGGCTCCAGCTGAGAGCATCAGCACACTGTGTATGACTTTGTTGGCTCATTTATACTACTTTGGTAGTACTCCCCATCCCTCTGGCTCCAGCTGAGAGCATCAGCACACTGAGTATCACTTTATTGGCTTCACTGATACCACTTTGATAGTACTCCCCAACTCTCTGGCTACAACTGGGAGCATCAGCACACGGAGTATGACTTTGTTGGCTCACTTATACTACCTTGGTAATACTCCCCATCCCTCCGGCTCCAGCTGCGAGCATCAGCACACTGAGTATTACTTTGTTGGCTTCACTGATACTACTTTGGTAGTACTCCCCAACTCTCCAGCTACAACTGGGAATATCAGCACACTGAGTATGACTTTGTTGGCTCACTGATACTATTTTGGTAGTACTTTCCAACCCTCTGGTTACAACTAGGAGCATCAGCACACTGAGCATCACTTTGTTGGCTTCACTGATACTAATTTGGTAGTACTCCCCATCCCTCTGGCTACAACTGGGAGCATCAGCACACTCAGTATGACTTTGTTGGCTCAATGATTCTACTTTGGTAGCACTCCCCATCCCTCCAGCTCCAGCTGAGAGCTTCATCTCACTGAGTATCACTTTGTTGGCTTCATTGATACTACTTTGGTAGTACTCCCCATCTCTCCAGCTCCAGCTGAGAGCATCAGCACACTGAGTATCACTTTGTTGGCTTCACTGATACTACTTTAGTAGTACTCCCCATCCCTCCAGCTCCAGCTGAGAGCATCAGCACACTGAGTATCACTTTGTTGGCTCCACTGATACTACTTTGGTAGTACTCCCCAACTCTCCGGCTAAAACTGGGAGCATCAGCACACTGAGTATGACTTTGTTGGCTCACTGATACTATTTTGGTAGTACTTTCCAACCCTCTGGCTACAACTGGGAGCATCAGCACACTGAGCATCACTTTGCTGGCTTCACTGATACTAATTTGGTAGTACTCCCCAACCCTCTGGCTACAACTGGGAGCATCAGCACACTGAGTATGACTTTGTTGGCTTCACTGATACTACTTTGGTAGTACTCCCCATCCCTCTGGCTCCAGCTGAAAGTATCAGCACACTGAGTATGACTTTGTTGGCTTCACTGATACTACTTTGGTAGCACTCCCCATCCCTCCGGCTCCAGCTGAGAGGATCAGCGCACTGAGTATCACTTTATTGGCTTCACTGATACTACTTTGGTACTACTCCCCAACTCTCCAGTTACAACTGGGTGCATCAGCACACTGAGTATGACTTTGTTGACTCAATGATTCTACTTTGGTAGCACTCCCCATCCCTCTGGCTCCAGCTGAGAGCATCAGCTCACTGAGTATCACTTTGTTGGCTTCATTGATACTACTTTGATAGTACTCCCCATCCCTCCGGCTCCAGCTGAGAGCATCAGCACACTGAGTATCACTTTGTTGGCGTCACTGATACTACTTTGGTAGCACTCCCCAACTGTCCAGCTACAAATGGGAGCATCAGCACACTGAGTATGACTTTGTTGGCTCACTGATACTACTTTGGTAGTACTCCCCATCCCTCCAGCTCCAGCTGAGAGCATCAGCACACTGAGTATGACTTTGTTGGCTCAATGATTCTACTTTGATAGCACTCCCCATCCATCTGGCTCCAGCTGACAACATCAGCACACTGAGTATCATTTTGTTGGCTTCACTGATACTACTTTGGTAGTACTCCCCATCCCTCTGGCTCCAGCTGAGAGCATCTGCACACTGAGCATGACTTTGTTGGCTTCACTGATACTACTTTGGTAGTACTCCCCATCCCTCTGGCTCCAGCTGAGAGGATCAGCGCACTGAGTATCACTTTATTGGCTTCACTGATATTACTTTGGTACTACTCCCCAACTCTCCAGCTACAACTGGGAGCATCAGCACACTGAGTATGTCTTTGTTGGCTTCACTGATGCCACTTTGGTAGTACTCTCCATCCCTCCGGCTCCAGCTGAGAGCATCAGCACACTGAGTATGACTTTGTTGGCTCAATGATTCTACTTTGGTAGCACTCCCCATCCCTATGGCTCCAGCTGAGAGCATCAGCTCACTAAGTATCACTTTGTTGGCTTCATTGATACTACTTTGGTAGTACTCTCCATCCCTCTGGCTCCAGCTGAGAGCATCAGCTCACTGAGTATCACTTTGTTGGCTTCATTGATACTATTTTGGTAGTACTCCCCATCCCTCCGGCTCCAGCTGAGAGCATCAGAACACTGAGTATCACTTTGTTGGCGTCACTGATAAAACTTTGGTAGTACTCCCCAACTGTCCAGCTACAACTGGGAGCATCAGCACACTGTGTATGACTTTGTTGGCTCACTGATACTATGGTAGTACTCCCCATCTCTCCGGCTCCAGCTGAGAGGATCAGTGCACTGAGTATCACTTTATTGGCTTCACTGATACTACTTTGGTACTACTACCCAACTCTCCAGCTACAAATGGGAGCATAAGCACACTGAGTATGACTTTGTTGGCCTCACTGATACTCCTTTGGTAGCACTCCCCATCCCTCTGGCTCCAGCTGAGAGCATCAGCACACTGAGTATCACTTTGTTGGCTTCACTGATACTACTTTAGTAGTACTCCCCATCCCACTGGCTCCAGCTGAGAGCATCAGCACACTGAGTATGACTTTGTTGGCTTCACTGATACTACTTTGGTAGTACTCCCCAACTCTCCGGTTACAACTGGGAGCATCAGCACACTGACTATGACTTTGTTGGCTCAATGATTCTACTTTGGTAGCACTCCCCATCCCTCTGACTCCAGCTGAGTGCATCAGCACACTGAGTATCACTTTGTTGGCTTTACTGATACTACTTTTGTACTACTCCCCAACTCTCCAGCTATATCTGGGAGCATCAGCACACTGAGTATGACTTTGTTGGCTCACTGATACTCCTTTGGAAGTACTCCCAATCCCACTGGCTCCAGCTGAGAGCATCAGTGCACTGAGTATCACTTTATTGGCTTCACTGATACTACTTTGGTAGTACTCCACATCCCTCCGGTTCCAGCTGAGAGCATCAGCACACTGAGTATGACTTTGTTGGTTTCACTGATACTATTTTGGTACTATTCCCCAACTCTTCAGCTACAACTGGGAGCATCAGCACACTGAGCATCACTTTATTGGCTACACTGATACTACTTTGGTAGTACTCCCCAACCCTCTGGCTACAACTGGGAGCATCAGCACACTGAGTATGACTTTGCTGGCTTCACTGATACTACTTTGGTAGTATTCCCCAACACTCCCTCGGCTTCCTTGAACAGTAATCCAGCTAACAATTCAAAGCACCAGACTGAATGAAAGACCAGGAAACATGTTCCTCTTTCATTGCCAGAGTCATAGCACTTGGTATCCTAAGGCAGTTCAGTAACTGCCTTATGTTCACTGGTAATGAACTATTTAACACAGAAAACTCTGCATGTGAGAAGTGCAAATATCTAACTAATATGCAGGCATCCCTCACAATATAAACAATATGCAGTGAGCATCACTTAGCCACACCCTTATCTCAACCACAACCACATTGTCAAATAGATCACACAAAAATATCATATGCTGAAGTTGCAAGGAAATCTTTGTCAAAGCATTCCAGAAAGTCTAAGGGCATACCTCAACAGAAGCCCCTCAGCTTGCCTATTCTTTGCATGTCTACATCAAAAAGTCACCAACAGCCAGTTTGCTTCCAATCAAGTATTCACAAACTAGTGTCTGGAAAAATAAATGTTTTAGTCATTGGTGACATAGTTATTAGGCATACAGATTTCACACTCACCAGGCTGGACAAGGACAGGGTAACTGTCATGTGCCTTTCTGGTACCAGGATTGCAGATATTGTAAGGGCCCGCAAGACTCTTCCCCAAGAGACGTATAACTAAGACATGGTGGTGATCTATGTGGAGTGAATCACCTAGGGCATAAACCCTTGAGGAAAATGCAGAGAGACAGTGCACTTTTTCTTAAGGCTAAAAGTTAATGTTTTCTGAAAGCATACAAGCTATTTTTCACATCAGGGAGGGGTTGATAATTAGGAGCACAGACTGTAACATCTGCCTTAGCATGGATAACCTGAATTTTAGATTAAGTATGCCTGTGGATGCAGCTGTCAGTTTGGAACAAACTGATCCTATCAGCATGGTTAAACATGGTTTCATGTGATTGTTTTTAGTTAATTGGTTATGAGGATGTTCTGAGTGTGTGTGTATAGTTTTTGAGGGTTACAGTAAAACAAAAAGTCTTGTAAAATGTCAGCTAGAGATGACAAGCAACATCTTTATAAAAGGTCAACCTGCCAAAGGTTAGTGGGTGCATGTGACAAAAGCTGGAAATTGATATTTTAAAAAGCTGTTAAATATAATAGGTTGGAATAATGACTTCTTATCATAAGGGCTACACTATCAATATTATTTGGGAACATGAATGGCATCACAGGTATAGATAAAAGGTAGGAATACTGAATTATATTAAGAAATGCAGAGTGCAAATAGCAATGATATAGAAGACACGTTTGGAAAGAAGTGAGCTTGTGAATCTGATAAAAAAAGGATTTCAGGATGGATATTCAGCAGAATATTAGGAACAAAGGAAATGATAAGTAACATATTAATTGCTAGAGGAGCTTCGATACTGATAGAAGAGAAAAAATATATAATAATGGTAGACTGGTAGCAGTGAGGGGTTAGTGGCAAGGGAGAAGGATTACGCTGACATGTATTTATATTCCACCTAAAACTGCTATTATGGATTTTAAGACAATTTATTGAGAAATCATCAGCTTGGGAAGGGGATAGTACTTATAGGTAGGGACTGGAGCTTGATTTGTAACAGTGAGGATGTATCTGGGGGACTAGAGGAGAAATATAACAATAGAGGGTAGCTTTCTGAAGAAATATATGAAAATATTTGGCAAGGATGTCATGAATTCAGTAGCAGGAACTCAGAGAGATAATTTACTTATTATTCCCCAAGTAACAATAAGTGGGATAGACTAGACAGAAAGTATATTTCAAAGGAACATGTGCATTTAACTGAAAGCTCTAACACACATCCAATAACTGTTTAAGATCATGCACCAGTAACAACTAAGATAAAAATGCAGGGTAATGAAGTAAAATGAGACATTGGCATGTTCCCACCTACCTGTTAAAAAGACAGGAATTTAAGGAATAGCTGGTCAAAATTATTTAAGGGTTATTAGGGAAAATAGATATTTCTTCAGAAGTTATAGCTAATCAGTGGGATAAAATGAAGGTTGAGTTTAAAAATAGGATAGCAATAAAGGAAAAAAGAGATATTGATAACAAATAACAGGAATTATTTAGATGAGCTGACAAAGATTAATGTATTACAGGATAAGGGAAATCTCATAGATCAAGAAGAGGCACAACTGCAGAGGGCTAATAATAAAATAAGGGACTACCTCGATAATACATGAGTTTAGAAAGATTTCTGTTAAGCAACTGTTTTTTATAATAATTCCAGAGTACAAAATGTTTTAGCACAATGACTTAGGCAATGGAAAGTAGCAAGGTCTGTTGCCAAACTTAGGGAGCCTATAACAGGAAAACTAACCAGAGATCCTGTAGAGGTATAAGCGATATTTTCGAAAGTTTATGAGCATTTATACAAAACAGAGAGCTGTGGAAATCAAGAAAGCACAAACGGAAATATTTCTTAAGACTTAAGAATGCCAAGGTTAGAAGTAGATGAGGCTCAACATTTATCAGTTAAGACAGATGAGATAAAAACACTGACGTATAATCAATCTGTAGGAAGGTTTTCAGGAATAGAGAGTATTCCTCTGTTAATTTGGAAGCTATTAGGGTAGAAAGTAAGAGTGATCTTGAAAGTTTTTTAAACCGTATTTTAAAAAGGAGGGGAAGCACCAGTATCCTGGAAGAAAACTGTGGTGACTGTAATACCTAAAGACAGCAAAAACCCATCAGACTCATTTTCATATAAGGGAAGAGGCAAATATAGGTAGAAATGGAAGAAGTAGCAATAATAGATGTAAGGAAAGAGGTATGTGTCAGGTGTATGAACATAGAATAACACATAAAAATGAATTAGATTCAGTCTACCATGTATCTGTATACAACATTAAAAGTGAGGAGATAAAAGCATCAATAGAATATTATTGGAAGTATTTGTTGGAAGACAGGTTTTTGGCAAATATTTTGCCTATAAAACTTTTTTTTTTCCTATAAAAGGGGAAAAAAATTGAAATATATGGTAGTACATGGCAGATTTTGTATGCCAGTTATGAATATACCAAATACACCTTCAGTTAGAGGAACACAATGCTGTAATAGGTGCAGTGTGTGTGCAAAATTGTGAATATGTTTGGTAGTATGAATGGGGTTAAATATGAACCCAGAGGCACCTATTTGTGTAGAAGTAAAGGGGTGGTATATGCACAAAGGTGCCTATGTCTATTATACTATATAGTGGAGACTAAATGTGAATTTCGTATCAGATTCATGGAACATTTGAGAAATATTAGAAATATGAGGGAAGATAAAGTAATTGCCCTACATTTTAAAATGTTACATAATAGTGACACTACTTTATTACAAGGCACAATTTTAGAAACTGTGGAGTGTTTATATAATGATGAAAATATATTGAAACATAAGTTATTATGTAAAGAAAGTATTTATATTTTGAAATATAAAACGTTAGTGCCTAATGGTTTAAATAATGAACTAAATTGGAAGTGTTTGCTTTAAGGGATGGCTTATTGCTTAATTAGTAAGTGATTGTAATTAATTGTGTGTGGTATAAAAATGTGTGTATTTTTTACTGTTTGATATTCCTTGAAGGTGGAGATACCGAAGCGCAAGAATAATAGAGTAAATCTTGCTTTGCTGTTTGCCTTTTTGTGTGCCACAGTCGGTGGTTTTCTTTGGGTCTGAGTTGTTTCATCATTTTCATATAAGCCTATGTCAGTTTTAAACCATGATTTTGAAGTGTTTATGTCTAAAAGAATGGCAAAATGCTCTCTTGTGCCACAGTCAGTACTCCTGACAAAGAGGAGATTGCCAGCACAAACACCACACACCTTCATCACATAGCCAAGCACAACATACACACACCTATGCAGAAGTCATCAACAAAAATGTACCTGAACAACAGAGACCTCCAAAACACACTCACAAACATTCCACACACAACACTAAACACATCACACACAGCAGACAACACATCAGTGTCTCACAAACACAGCCCATAAGGCATAACAATAAACCAATGCAGCCCATAAGGCATTACAATGAACCAAACATACTAGTCATTGGTGACTCAGTTATGAGACACACCAATGTCCTCCTCACCAGGTTCGACAAGGAGAAGGTCATGGTCAATTGTCTATCAGGTGCCAGAATCTGCTACATCACACACACACTTAACTCACCACAATAGGTACAAGTATGACAATGTCATTGTCCATGTTGGTGTGAATGATGTGAGACGTACCTCACTGGACTGTATGAAGAGAGACATGATTGAGCTCTCAGAGCATGTGCCCAGGCAGGTATGACCCTACCCCTAAGTAGCATCTTACCTTCACCAAGAATGATACCGCAATACCAACAAAAATTGATTGACTTCAACAATTGGCTTAATTTCTGGTGTCTTTCCAAGGGGATCCAGTAATTGTCTGCATGGGAAGCGATGGTTGACAGGCCCCGATGCTTTGCCAGAGATGGCCTCCACCTATCACCCCTGGGATTCTGCATCCTGGCCAAGGCTCTTGCCTTCCCCATTGTGGCTTTTTTAGGCTATGTCCCAAAAACAATTCTTTCAACATAAAAGATCGGTCAAAAAGCTTAATGCTAGGAGCCATAAACTGAAAATGCACTCACTGGAGGCACTCCTCACACTGGAAGATGCCGATGCCTGAACGGTCAGAGAAACTTGGTTCAGGGCTGTGAAGAGCACCCCTGCCTTACCAGGCTATACCTCATTCCACACATTCCGACCCCAAAATGAAGTCAGGAAGACTAAGCGTGGTAGAGTCTCTATCTTCATTAAGGACAGGCACACCTCCAAAATGGTTTTCCAGCATGACGCACTGGAATTACTCCAGGTGCAACTGACAGTTGGGAAAACACCCATCCAAGTTGAAGCCAGCTATACACCCCCCCATGACTCAGGGCACCCACTCCTACTACCTGGACCTACTTGACTGCACCAAGGTACTTCCTAACACCCTGATCCTTGGTGACTTCAACTACCCCACCATAGACTGGGTGAAGTATTCCTGCACTAATGCATTTACCCAACGATTCCTTGACTTCATCAGTTCTAACACACTAGACTAGCTTGTCTCATCCCCCACAAGGTGAGATAACATTCTGGACTTGGTTCTCACCAACATGGGTGAATGCTGCACCACTCCCACAGTATGGTCTTCCCTGGTGAGAATCAGATCATCGGCCTGTCTCATTTGAAGTTTCTATCTCACTCAACCTCCCCCCCTTCCAGTCGTAATCAGGCTAAAACCTTCTCAAAAGCTGACTACAACCTCCTAAGGGAGAGTATCAGTAGCTTCACTCCACTGCTCCCCTCAAAGGACGCAGACAACTATGCTAAGCAGTATGCCAATGCAGTATACAAGCACCTATACAACTGCATGGACTCAGCCATACCCAACAGAACTAAAACCTGCTCCTCAGGGAAACACAAACCTGTCTGGTAGACACCCTCTGTCAACAGGCTTTACAATAAAGGAAGAAACTGTTGTTCACGGGTAAAAAGAAACAAATTCCAAATTGGAAATACTCCCTCCACAGCCTCAACAAGCAAATCAGATCACTACTGAAAACCTCCAAAGCCAATTATGAATTGAAACTAGCCTCTGAAACAAAGAGAAACCACAAAGCCTTCTTCAGTTACATCAGGAACTTCCATGGCAAAGCCCAGGTTTGTTTGAATTAGTACTTAATGGTACCACTTACACTGATCCTGCTGACTTAGCCAACCTGCTAGCAGATAGGTTCAGCGCAAACTTCACCCTTCTATCCCCCCCCCCCCAAGGTCCATTCGACATCCCCAATACTTGTCCCGCACCTCAAACCTCCATAGATCAAGTGTTAAAGGCCCTATCCATGGGCAAGAAGACAGCTTCCATGGGACCTGGTAGTATCCCAGGCTGTGTTCTGCACCATCTCCAGCAAGAACTAGCTCTGCCATTGAGCACCCTATTCAACCACAGCCTTCATTCCTGTACAGGCTTCATTCCAGCAGAGTGGAGAACTGCCATTGTCATCCCCTTGCACAAAGGTGGTGCCACTACTGACCCTGGAAAATATCGCCTATTAGCTTGACAAGTCTGATCTGTAAAGCCATAGAGGATATTATTATAGGTTCATAGGTAGGTTCATAGGTAGGTACTGGGCTACTGGTACCCTGACCTTTGCCACCCAAGAAAATTATTTTCCCATGCCCCTGTTGAGCAGAGCCACATAAGTGATCCCTGGGGTGAATTTCCTATCTCCCATCCAACCATCAAGATTTTTCTTGAAGAGTGCTAATGAGGAGCTTTGTTTGATATAGATAGGTAGTTTGTTCCAGGGTATGGGAAGTCTCTTGGACAGGAATCTATCCCTTCAGCATGTTCTGTTTATTGTGGTGACAAGGTTTAGGTCCCCAGAGCATGTAGCTTGGAGGGACTGGGATTTCTTTAAATGGATCATGTCCAACAGCTCTGGGTTTGACATAGCTTTGTATGTTAAGCAGAGATCGCCTCTAAGTAGGCAATATGTGATGGAGTAAAGCTGGAGTTTTTTGAGACAGTCTGCGTAGGGCATCTGTTTGAGGCCAGTAATCCTCTTTGTGAGGTGTTTCTGCAGCCTTTCCAGTTGTTGATGTCTTGTGAGGTACATACCAAAAGGGGTGCTGTATTCTATAATGGGTCTAATGAGTGATGAGTAGGGGGGAACAATGACCTCTTTTTTCATGGATGAGAAACCTTTTGTGATGAGGTGTGCCATGTAGAAGGATTTCCTGACCACTGTGGCAATGTGATTATCAAAGGAGAGACTACTGTCTACCTGTGTCCCAAGGTCTCTTATCACACTTTTGGTATTAAGTAGACTATCACCTATGAGGTAGTTCATGGGTACAGAGTTTTTACCAAAAGGGATGACAATGCACTTTTTGGCATTGAGCTTGAGGCCATGGCTTTGACACCAGGCATCTGTCTCAGTGAGGCCCTTTTGTAGGATGTCCACATCATTAGGAGTTTATATTACAGCTCCTAGTTTGCAGTCATCTGCAAACTTCATTAGCCAAAGACCTTCTGTGCTAGCCTGTACTTCAGAGAAGTAGATACCAAACAGGAGAGGACCCAGGACTGAACCCTGTGGTACTCCACTTGTCACTGGTATGAAGTCAGATTTGGAGTCTGCTACTTTCACAGTGTGGGTTCTGTCAGTGAGCCAGTTGGCAAACCATCTTGTGACATAGAGATTTATACCTAGTTTAGTGAGTTTATCTATAATTCCAGAGTGGGGGGGGGGTGTCAAAAGCCTTGGTGAGATCTAGATAGGCTGTGTGAACTACCTTACCCTCATCTACGGATTTGGTGACCACTTCAAAGAAGTCTATCAGGTTTAGGAGACATGATCTGCCTTTTACAAACCCAAACTGGGTGGGGTCCAGAGTTTGGAGATTACCAATGTAATTGTTTATAAGTTCCATGATGATACATTCCATAGCCATGCAGACCAGGCTCGTCAGGCTAATGGGGTGGTAGTTCCCAGGGTCTGTGGTGGCTCCCCCTTTGTGGAGTGGGATAAATGTCATTGTGTGCCATTCAGTGGACACAAAGCCTGAGGTAAGGCCATGACTGAACATAGTACTTAGGTGGGATGCCATTTCATTCTGTAGTTCTTGTAGAATGCAGCCTGGTATGTTGTCAGGTTCCATGGATGCTGTGTTCTTGGCTTGGGAGAGTGTGGTTTTTACCTGTGCAGCCATGATTACAGGAACTTTGCATTCTTCTGGTATAGAGATGGGCCCTTTAGGGGTGAGAGGGGGGTAAAGTTAGAACTGAACCTATCTGCCAGGATGTTGTCAATATCAGTTGGTTCTGTATATTTAGTGTCATTGTGCTGTAACTCAGAGCAGATCTGAGTGTTGCCATTGAGATTCTTGACATAGCTATAGAATGCTTTGTGGTTGTCTTTAGAATCACTGGTGATTTTGTTTTCGTAACTAGCTTTGGAGGATTTTATGAGGGATCTCAGCTTCTTACTGAGGCTGGCCAGGGAGTTCCTCCAATCATGGGATTTTACTCTTTTTTGCAACAGTTTCTTTCTTCTGTTGTAGAGTTTGTTTATGGAGGGGACCACCAGATTGGCTTCCTTTTTTTGGAGGATAGCATCTTGGTTCTGTTAGGGATTGCATGATCCATGCACTCGTGTAAGTGCTTATAAAGTGCATTTGTGTAGGATTCAGCAGTCATCCCTCTATTGTCCATCTGCATGTGTCGTGAAGTTTGCCACTTCTCTCTTAAGAAGCATGAAGTTGGCTTTGGAGAAATTTTTTACGGTGGTTTCCCTAATGGGGAGTGGGGGCAGGATGTGGATGTCTAGGGTGATTAGCTTGTGGTCAGATCTGTCCAATAGGGAATTGACCTCTGGTGTGGAACACTGGTTGCCCATGTTGGTAATGACCAGGTCTAGGAAATTGCTTCCCCTTGTGGGGATGTGGATAAGTTGATCCAAGGCATTGGAATTTATGAATTCCCGAAAACGTTGAGCAAAAGGGTTGGTACATGAGTAGTTTTCCCAGTTAATGGTGGGGTAGTTGAAATCGCCCATTATTAGGGTGTTAGGTTGCACCCTAATATTTTCCAGTGTATCAAGAAATGAGGAGTGGGAATCCTGGGGCATGGTGGGGGATCTGTAGGAAGCTACAATTTGAATTGCGGTCTTGCCCAGAGTTAGTTGCACTTGGATAATCTCAGATGCATTATGCTGAGCAACTAGCCTGGAGGTGTCGATATCCTTAATGAATATGGACACGCATCCACCTTTAGTGTTTCGGTCCAGGATAGGTGGCCGAAAGGTGTGGTATGAATTGTAGCCTGGTATTGCAGGGGTGCTTTCTGGAGCCTTGTACCAGGTTTCTGTCACTGCACAGATGTCGATGTTCTCCATTTTAAGAAGTGCCTCGAGTGAGTGCAGTTTGAGGTTTAGACTTCTAGCATTGAGTAGCATTACCCTCAGATTTTGCTTGTTTGTACCTGTTATGGTGGTGAATTTGTCATTTGAACCTTGCCTAAAAAGGCACTATAGGGGGGGCAAGAGCCTTAGCCAGAATCCCAAGGGCAATTGGTGCAGGCCATCTCTGTCAAAGCATTGTTGTTTGTTGATCATGTCATCCCAGGCAGACAGATACTGGATCCCCTTAGAATGACACCAGAAGCTTAGCCAATTAATGAAGTCAATCATTTTGTCCTTGTACTGTGGTATCATTCTGGGTGATGGCAGGATGCTACTCAGGGCTAGGGTCTTACCTGCCTGGGCTACAAGATCGGACATCTCCTCCATGTCTCTTTTCATGTAGTCCAGGGAGGTATGTCTCAGGTCATTTGCACCAACCTGGACAATGACAGAGTCATATTTGTACTTGTTGTGGAGTGACCTGAGTGTGTTCATTATGTGGCAGATCCTGGCACCCAACAGGCAGCTGACAGTAACTTTCTCCTTGTTTAGCTTGGTGAGTGGAACAAGAGTGTGCCTGACTATAGAGTCACCTATGACTAGAGTGTTGGGTACGTTGTTATCCCTTATGGGATGTGGTTGAGTGGATCTCATAAACAAGGACATAGGCAATCTCCAAGCACTTGACACCACCCAGTTTGGATTCATCAAGGGCAGATCTTGCCTGTTGAATCTGGTTGACTTCTTTTAAACTGTCACCAAGGCCCTGGATGAGGGAAAGTCAGTACATACAACTAACTTTGACTTGGCCAAGGCCTTTGACACAATCCCCCACCCAGGCATCATCAAAAAGCTAACACAACTTGGCATAAATCCCTGTCTCATCAGGTGAGTGGCTATCTGGCTCTATGATAGGACCCACAAGGTCAAAATAGGTGCCTCCACATCTGACAGCAGACATGTCACTAGTGGTTCTCCCTAAGAATCTGTCCTGTTAACCCTACTGTTTGACATATACTTCTCAGAGGTCTGGGCAAAGACAAAAGGCCTGTGACTGACCAAGTTTGCGGATAACTGTAAGTTGGGTGCTACCGTTGATTCCCCAAATGATGTTAACATACTGCAAGAGGGTCTCATAGCAACAAATGACTGGTGCCAAAGTCATGGCCTTAAGTTAAACGCAAAAAAATTTATTATCATACCATTTGGCAAAAAAATGGCCCCTACTGATTACCACATCAACGGCAACCCCCTAAGCACACAACCTGTGGTGAGGGACCAGGGTACTCAGGTTGACAACAGTCTCACATTCAACCATCATGTAGCAGCAGTGGTCAGAAAAGCCTTCTACTTGGTTCATCTCATAAGTAAAGAGATTGCATCCAAGGAGATTATTACCTCTCCGTACTCCTCCCTCATTAGGCCAACAATTGAATATAACACTCTGTTTGATATGTACCTCTCCAAACACCTACACCAACTGGAAAGGCCACAGAAATACCTCACAAAGAGAATCCATGGCCTCCAACACCTATCCTATATGGACAGGCTCAAATCATTATCACTCTACTCAGTATCATACAGATTACTCAGAGGTGATCTGTGTCTTGCTTACAAGGCAATATCGGACTCTGTCCTACTAGGGATTTTCCATATCCGTAAGTCTAACTCCTTGCACATTACCCACTCAAAAGGCCTAAATCTAATATCACACATCAACAAAACCTGCTGGAGAGACAGTTTTGTCTCCCACAGGTTTCCCCATCTCTGGAATAGACTTCCCATACATGTCAAACAGAACATATCGCTGACCCTGTTCAAGTGCAACCTTGATGAGTGGATGGGAAACCATAAATTTGTCCCAGGGGTTCCACCTGTGTCCCTCATTGACAGGGGTGACTGGTGCTGACTGAGGTTTATTTTTTGAGGATAAACTCTTGGCTAGGCTTGTAAGAGCCCCAGGGCCATTAGCGTTGTAACCTCCTATGTTCCTATGATCCTAAGTGTTGCTAGATATGGATTGATGTGACTTTGTGGAGGGGAGACGATCATTTGGCAATAAGGGAAGCAAATTTAAGAAAATAACAAGGTTGTTGGTCGGTCTTGTTGTAGAGAAAGCATTTGACAGAGGAAGCTATGATTTTATGAGCAGAGGAATGGAATCTTTTGTATTCCCTGATACAATAATAAGGTTAATTAGGAGGATATATGAGATATTAGAGGCACAAATTAATGTTTGTGGGTTCCTCTCAGACAAGTTGTGTCTGAACAGAAGAACCAGGCATGGGTATCCACTTTCCCCTTTGTTATTTACTTTATATTTAGAGCTATTAACAAAGAAAATAAGGGACTTATAAATTCATGGATATAATTAGTATGGCAATCAAGAAATGTTGGCTATATTTGCAGACAATATTATTTTGTACCTGATAGAACATTCTGAGAAGTTTTTTCGGATATAAAATTAATGAAGATAGAACAAAGGCTGTGGCTGTAAGCTATGTACCCACACATGAATTGGTTTAACAATACCCATATGTGTATGAACAGAGTAAAATGAAGTATTTAGGAGTATGGATTAAAAAGGGTTCTGTTATGGCAGCTAAAGATATGTGGGAAGAGACTAAATAAAAATAACACAAAAACAACTGAGAACCTGGAAGTTCTTGATTACAGCTGCAGATAGCAAAATACAAGCAGTAAAAATATTTTAGTCCTTTTACTTTTATATACATGTCAGGTATATTTTTATCAACCAGAGAAGTTGTGGACAATAATTAATAAAGAGATGAAGGAATTTATGTAAGAGGGGTAGAGGGCAAAGATCAAGTGGGGTAAGGTAAGCCTTCCCATAGGACAAGGTGGCTAAGGATTCCATGATTTGAAGGGATATTTTACAGGTACATAGTTAAGCCACATATACATAACGCAAATGGGACGCTATAACTCAAAATGGAAAGGGGAAGAAATAAGGAGACAGTGGGATTTTGGATGCAGATCCTTTAGGAGAATAACAACGGCCATGCAGTATATTCTACTCATAATGTACCAAGTAAGCCAACACAAGACTGGAGAAAGGAGTTTTTTTTCTGATAGGGATGACTGCAATTAGGGGTACAATGAATAGGCAAGAAGGAGGCTGAAATGTACTGGGGTAAACTGGCAAAGGAACCCAGGTACTGAGAGCAAATAACTAGAGAGGGAAAGGTAACAGAATGGGAAGAGGCCAAGAAAACATTTGGACTGCAGTCCGGAGACTGCCCTCCCTATCATTCATGGATACCAGAGTGTAGGCAAACAGAAAGGGATGGGGAACCTGAAGTGAAAGACATGCTCTGGTAGAGTTTTTAGTTTAATTTTGAACAGAAGCTGCTGTTAAAAAGGGATAAATAGTGGGGCATATAACATAGTGCATGATAAGTATAGGAACCAATCAGAGGAGGTTAGAAAATATTGGGAAAAGATATTGGATAAGCAATTCACAATTAAACAATGGGAGGACATATGTATGGCTCCCAATTATGCAATAAAGTCTAGAAGATTTAGCACTTTTGCGTAGGTACCCCAATTTTTCCTCAGGTAGATGCCAAGTGTTGGAGGTGTGATGGAAAAGAAAGAAATAGCTGGGAACATATGATTTGGGAGTGTAATGAGTTGGCAGACTTTAAAATTTCCCTACAAAATACTGTATCAGAAATAATGTGTGAGCAAATGTTTAAAGCTAAGGAAATTAGTTTTTGAGCTGGAGTACATAATCTGATGCCTAGACAGATTAAGTTCTTATTAAGTTTAATTCTGGTAGCTGCCAAAGAGGCAATTACTAAAAAATGGAAATCAAAGTCTAAACCAACTGTTTTTGATGTACTGAATATTGTAACAGAGATAAAAGAACTGGAAGTGGGATCTTTAGAAAAGGGTTGGAGCAAATTTCATAGAAAAAATGGAAACTGTGGAACTATACGTGCAGAATTATGTTTTGGAGGACAGCGGTTTAAGGGAAGGCAGGAACTGAGCAATTTATGCAATATTGCTTTGATGAGATTTATGCAAATTAATAAATGTGATGTAAAATGTCTGTAACTGGAAGCATATTAATATTGTTTGTTTTCTTGTATATAAATGTATATCTATGTCTTAAGTGATAATTCAGTAAAGATGTTAAAGAATAATCTCATTAAGCCTGACCCACAGCAATTTGGCTTTGGAAAAGGGAGACCCTGCCTGTTAAATCTTGTTAACTTCTTTAAGCAGGTCACCCAAGCTGCCAGCAGTGGCCATGCTGCTCATTCAGCTTATTTCAGTCTGGCCAGAGCATTCAGTGCCGTACCTCTTATACCTCTTGGTGGAACTGCATGGAAATGATGTACTTTAAACATTGATCTTTATGTGGTGAGACAGATAGCCATCTGATCGAAAGAGAGATCCCCTTAGTTCATATGCCAGCTGCCTTTTCCAATAGTGCTGAGGTAACCAGTGGAGTCCCCCAGGGACTTACATTGGGTTCTCTCCAGTTTGGCATCTACTTTGCTGATTTCAAAACTGATAAATAAAACCTCCAGCTAACCAGATATGCAGGCAACTGCAAACTGTGTCTAATTTCAATCTCCCCCAAGAAATCTGTACCCTTTACAAACAGCTTATCTTCGTTAGTACCTTATACATGGATAATGGGCTTAATTTAAAGAAGTGTGGTAGCGTTTCTTTCAGAAAACAGCAGCTGTCCACAATATGCAGTATAGATAGCACTTTACTAAATGAAAGGTTACTCAGGGACCCAGGCACTTGGGCCAATAGTTCCATCTCCTTTGACTATCACATGGCAACTGTAGTCAGGACATCCTTTACTTAACACAAATAGTCAAATGTATTTTGTCTAGATTCACAGAGGTTATCATCCTCCCATATTCAGCATGAATCAGACCCTCAAGAGAGTACAGTACTCCCTTTGGGATGTAATTCACTCAACATCTCAAAAAAAAACATAAGCCCCAGAGGTTCCTAATGAAAAAAAATATCTGGTCTTAGGAACCTTAATTACCTAGGAAGGATGGAAGCCCAGTCTCTCTGCTCTGTTTCTTATAGACTTCTAAGGGATGGTCTGTGCCTTACTGTGCTATTAGAGATTCAGTGGTCACTATCACCAAGCACCTTCCACTTCTCTGGTATAACCTTCCTCTGTGGGTTAAATAATGTGATTCAGTATCTAAAACTAAACCTGGACAACTGGATAATTATGCTCAAATTAATCCCATGACTAAGTGGTCTTTCTTTCCTTGAGAAAGGAGGTAAAGCCTAAGGGTGGGTTTTGGCAAGGCATACGTGTTCATTCAACTAAAATAGCTTTGAAATGCTTGTGAATCGTATGAAAATACTATGACTCATGATTGAAGGATGAAGTATGTAATGGCCACCAAAGTTAACTGTGTTTTCAGAAGACCACAGGGATTTTTTGGAGGGACTTTACAGATACCAGCTATGGGTAAGGATGACAGAGTGACTGGACCTCTGTGGCAGTGGGTACTTTGGCAGGGTGCAGAAGTTAGTAACAACATGCAGCTAGCTACAAGTTACTGTCTGCAGGTTATCTCAAAGAATAGGTTATGTGACACAGTTAGGAAATATATATGTAGTGGGGAGGGAATGAAAGGGGTCACGGCATATAGAACACAAAGGAAACATTTTAACAGATAAAAGTGGGACAGGTCAGGCTATCAGATTAAATGAATGACTGAAAATGGGTAATTTTATATTTGATGGTAGAAAAGCATTACTGAATAGTGGAAACGCAGTCTCTTCTGGGCATTCTCAGGTTTAAATTTGCTGGAAGAATATGAAATCATAGCAATAACCTTGTTCATAGTAGGCATGTTAGTTTATTGCTTATTCCTTTTTGACAATTATGAAGTGAGAGAATGCTATTTGTGCATGAGTACTGAGGCCAAAAATAGAGCAGGCTCTTTGGTTTCAGGTTGTGCAAGCGTAAGATCTCTGTTTTAGTATATTGTGAAATGATGCTGTGAATAGAAAGTTATAAATGTGCTTGCACTGCTTGTAGGTGATTCCTAAATGTTTCCATTTTGTGCATAACTACTTAATGTACTAGCTGTTGCCTTGTTTGTCTTCATGACCACTTTGGTGAAAATTCTGTATTGCAGCGTTATATGAAATTTAATAATCATTCCTCACCATTTTTAGTTACAGCATAGGCTCAAGGGGGAAAGGATATATGCAGAAGAAATTTAGAGAAGTAGGTGAACCAGTAAATTTAAGACAGTTTGTAGTAGTAAGAACTGAACCCAGTAACCCAGAGTTGTGATGCAGCAGCACTAATATTTGTTCTACCAAGCTGTATGTAAGAAAGTGCCAAGGAAGGAAGGAATGCCAAAGAAAGGCAGCACGTGAACGTTACACCCTAGTTCAATATGAGGATCCAGTTGTAAACAAGCTGTTTGAAAGTGTGTTATAAAAATTGAGAAAATACCTTCCAGGTCAGGTTTCAGTCATTTCTAGTTTTGGTCTGTAACAAGCAAATCTTAAAATGCTTCTTAAACTTGCAGCACTAGGCTGCCAAGGTGCCACTCAACGACACAAGCTGTAAAATATCTAAAAACAGTAAAGGCCCACAGCTGCTGTGTATAATGATCTAACATACCTATCATTGCATTGCATTGCATCATGCATGAGGATATGCTGCAGACAGGCTGTGTCATGCAGTGAGCAAAAATAATGGCAGCTATGCAGCTTTAGTAAGCACCAGATAGAACTATAACATATGCGGCACAATTGCATTCAGCAACCATTCAGTATCCACTCATTCAAAAAATACACTCTTAAAAGATGAAACTGTGCTCAAAGCTTTCCTAAAATTAACAGCTAAGTAACTTGGAATTGCAGAAATGCAACAGCAACTTCTGATGAATACAAACAGAAATGCAACTTAAACTCATTATTTGCTTAATTCTAATATGAGAAAACTATTTTATGCAAGAATCTAATGAAAATAAAAGAACGGGCTAGAATCGCAGCAGTGCTGTAAAGGCGAGCACAAGCTAAACGTTATGCCATCAAAACTTTTAACTTTTTAAGGAGAAGAAAGAAAACCGGATAACATTTGAAACTCACTAATCCCAATAATGTATGTGCCAAGTATATAAGCACATAGATGAAAATGAAATACAGAGTAACCATTGAATTTGCTAACTAATTCCCTGTCAACATCTCTGTATGACTCATAATTTCATACGTTCATAGAAGGTTACTAGGCTAACGGCCATAGAGCCCTTACAAGCCTAGCCATATTTATCCCAAGTTGCCCCAAATGTCGATGGTTAGATGAGTGAAGTTCATAGAGGTTAGAATGTATGGTAGTTCATACCAGCTTCCTCTGTCCAGCAGGGATATGGGTGCCACCCCAGGAGTGAATTTGCAGTCACTCATCGATTGATCTACGTTGAATTTGAAAAGGATTAGGGAGGGGCTCTGTTTCATGAGAAATGGAAGCTTATTCCACTGAAGAGGCAGTCTCTGAGAGATGTATTTATCTCTCCAGCATGACCTAGTTATGTCAGAGGCTAGGTTAAGATACCTGGAGCAACTGACAGTTTGATTTATGAATGTGTAGCATTTCCATCAGGTCCTGGTCAGAGACAGCTCTGTAAGCCAGGCACAGGTCACCCCTTAGCAACCTATAGGAGGCAGAATACAGTGACAGGGCTTTCAGTCTTTCCTATAATTTCTTGGTGAGAAACTTCCGTGGTCTCTTCAGTTGTTGCAGGTGTTTGGTGAGGTATGTGCAAAAGGGAGCCTTGTACTCAGGTACTGGTCTGATGAGAACCAGGTATACTGGGATTATATGGTGAGGTATGTGCAAAAGGGAGCCTTGTACTCAGGTACTGGTCTGATGAGAACCAGGTATACTGGGATTATATGGTGAGGTATGTGCAAAAGGGAGCCTTGTACTCAGGTACTGGTCTGATGAGAACCAGGTATACTGGGATTATATGGTGAGGTATGTGCAAAAGGGAGCCTTGTACTCAGTTACTGGTCTGATGAGAACCAGGTATACTGGGATTATATGGTGAGGTATGTGCAAAAGGGAGCCTTGTACTCAGGTACTGGTCTGATGAGAACCAGGTATACTGGGATTATATGGTGAGGTATGTGCAAAAGGGAGCCTTGTACTCAGGTACTGGTCTGATGAGAACCAGGTATACTGGGATTATATGGTGAGGTATGTGCAAAAGGGAGCCTTGTACTCAGTTACTGGTCTGATGAGAACCAGGTACAGTTACTGGTCTGATGAGAACCAGGTATACTGGGATTATATGGTGAGGTATGTGCAAAAGGGAGCCTTGTACTCAGGTACTGGTCTGATGAGAACCAGGTATACTGGGATTATATGGTGAGGTATGTGCAAAGGGAGCCTTGTACTCAGGTACTGGTCTGATGAGAACCAGGTATACTGGGATTATATGGTGAGGTATGTGCAAAAGGGAGCCTTGTACTCAGGTACTGGTCTGATGAGAACCAGGTATACTGGGATTATATGGTGAGGTATGTGCAAAAGGGAGCCTTGTACTCAGGTACTGGTCTGATGAGAACCAGGTATACTGGGATTATATGGTGAGGTATGTGCAAAAGGGAGCCTTGTGCTCAGGTACTGGTCTGATGAGAACCAGGTATACTGGGATTATATGGTGAGGTATGTGCAAAAGGGAGCCTTGTACTCAGGTACTGGTCTGATGAGAACCAGGTATACTGGGATTATATGGTGAGGTATGTGCAAAAGGGAGCCTTGTACTCAGTTACTGGTCTGATGAGAACCAGGTATACTGGGATTATATGGTGAGGTATGTGCAAAAGGGAGCCTTGTACTCAGGTACTGGTCTGATGAGAACCAGGTATACTGGGATTATATGGTGAGGTATGTGCAAAAGGGAGCCTTGTACTCAGTTACTGGTCTGATGAGAACCAGGTATACTGGGATTATATGGTGAGGTATGTGCAAAAGGGAGCCTTGTACTCAGGTACTGGTCTGATGAGAACCAGGTATACTGGGATTATATGGTGAGGTATGTGCAAAAGGGAGCCTTGTACTCAGTTACTGGTCTGATGAGAACCAGGTATACTGGGATTATATGGTGAGGTATGTGCAAAAGGGAGGATTGTACTCAGTTACTGGTCTAATGAGAACCAGGTATACTGGGATTATATGGTGAGGTATGTGCAAAAGGGAGCCTTGTACTCAGTTACTGGTCTGATGAGAACCAGGTACAGTTACTGGTCTGATGAGAACCAGGTATACTGGGATTATAACATCCTTAGATCTAGATGTGATGCCTTTACTTATAAAATGTGCCACATAGAAGGATTTCCTTACTACTGTGGATACACGGTGGTTAAAGTTCACATTGCTATCATCCTGAGTGCCCAGATCACATACCACTGGGTCTGCACTTAGGGGGGTGCTGTCTGTAATGTAATTAGCAGGGATGTAAGCTTTCCCAAATCAATGATAATAATACATTTTTTGCATTTTGTTTTAATCCATATCTCTGGCATCAATCATTTGTCTATGTTAACCCTATCTGCAGTATATTAGCATCACTGGGGGACTCAGTGATTGCTCCCAATTTGCAATTGTCAGCAAGCTTGGTCGGCCACAGGCTGTCCAAGTTTGCCTGGATATCTGAGAAATAAATTCCAAACAGTAAGGGGGCCAGAAAAGAACCCTGTGGTATGCCACTGGTTACCATTTTTTTTTTTTTGCTAGAGGTGAAGTTGCCCACTTTGACAGTATGTGTCCTATCGGTGATCCATTTGGCTACCCATCTGGTAATGTAGGGGTTAATTCCCAATTGGGAGAGTTTCTCTATAATATGAGTGGGGGATTGTGTTAAATGCCTTGGCTAGGTCAAGATAGACAGTATGCACTGTCTTTCTCTCATTCAGGCCCTTGGTGACTTTCTTAAAGAAGTCAACCCTGTGTAACAGGCATGATCGACCTTTAACAAATAAGAATTGGGTTGGGTCCAGAGTTTGGAGATTACTTAATAAGGTCCATAATGATTTTTTCCATGGCCTTGCAGACGAGGCTAGTCAAACTTATAGGTCTATAATTTCCAGGATTGGTTGATGGTCCACTTTTGTGCAGAGGGATTACAGTTGCTGTCCTCCATTCCATAGCAACATAGACAGGTTGCAGACTGTGGTTAAACAGGGATCCAAGTGGGTCTGCTAGGTCATGTTTTAAACTGTTTAAAAGGAAACTTGGGATGTTGTCTGGTCCCACTGATGACATGTTTTTGGCCTTGGAGACCACCAATAAGATAATAGGCTCAGGAATGGTGGCAGGTATACTTTGGGAGATGACTGGAGATGACAGGGGGTGAAGTTTGCTCCAAATCTGTCAGCTAGCAGGTTGACTATTACCTCTGGTTGAGTATGGGTGGTACCATCCACAACCAGTTCAATGCATAGCTGGGTATTCCCTTTTAGATTCCAGACATAGTTAAAGAATGCCTTGTGATTATCCTTAGCAAGGGAGGCTATTTTTTGCTTTGTAATTAGCTTTGGAGGACTTGACAAGATCTATAATTTGTTTGTTTAGGCTAGAGAGGAATCTTTTCTCTGCTGAGCCAGTTCCCTCTTGTTCTTGGACATTAGTTTCTTTTTCTTGTTGTATAGCTTGTTTATACTAGGATTCCACCAGGGTGGCTTGTTTTTTCAGCAAGGCCTGGTTTTAATCTGGTCGGGTACAGACGATTCTATACAGTTGCTTAAGTGGTTATACAGGGCATTGATGTACAGCTCTGCATAGGAGTCCATATTACATGCGTTTGGGGGGGCTTTGAGACTTATTATACCATCACTTAGTAGGAGATAATTTGTCTTTGCAAAATTCTTAAGCATTGTAAAGCTTGATGGGTCTTATAATTATATCAAAAAAGACTGATTTATGGTCCGATCTTACCAGGGAAGACATCACATGGGGGTGCGATGCTCCACCATGTTAGTGAGTACTACGTCCAGGACATTTAAGCCTCGTGTGGGTGTGCTGACTAGCTGCTCCAGAGCATTTGTATTCACAAAGTCCAAGAACCTCTGAGCCAGCATGTTTGCGGTCGTATATGTCGATGGTGGGATAATTAAAATCACCCATGAGTAAGGTGTTGAGCTGTATGGCAAGTGACTCCAGTAAGTTTATGTATGCAGTATGCTTTTTCTGTTTCGTGCTGGGGGAAGGGTTCCTATCACCTAATCGAACGTTTAGGTTAGCGAATACCTAATGTCGATCAGTAATAGCAAAAGCAAAAAAACACAAACAGCCAATTTAACGCAGAGAAAGAATTCCCTTGGGTGCTATGCAGATTTTGTCCCTTTGCCCACTGTAGCGCGATCTCGGAGTTGGTATATTTAGTTAGGGGGTGTGGGGGGGTGAAGACCCCCACTTCATTTTGGTTTAAAAATTTTTTTTTGCAGCCAAGGGAATTCATTCCCTACGTTAAATTGGCCATTCACTGTTTTCATTTTTCGATATAACCAGATCAACATTTAGGTATTCGCTAACCTAAACATTCGATCGGGTAATATAGACGCTGGGGGACCTATAGCTAGCTATTATGTGGTAGGGGGCTCTGCTTATAGTTAGTTAAATGGATGTGAAGTAGCTAAAGAGAGTCATACTGTTTGATCAGTCTCAATTGAAGATGGATACAGCTCCTCCTCCTTTGGTTCTTTCATGATCGGTTTGTGGTCTGAATGTATGGAAAGCATTGTAGCCCTGCATGGCCAGGGTATTTTCGACACCTTTGAACCATGTCTCAGTGACTGCATAGACATCAGCATCTTCCAAAGTGAGGAGTGTTTCCAGGGAGTGCAGTTTCTTGTTTAGACTCCTAGCATTAAGCAGCAGTACCTTTTGACAATGCCTAAAAATGCATAATAGTGGTGGCCAGTGCCTTTGCTAGTATCCAAAAGTCTACAGGAGACAGGTGCAGACCATCTCTGTAGTGTAGGAACTGCTTTCACAAAGTTGTAAATATAAATGTTGATTTGAATTGTCTTTATACTTACACCTCTCTGAGGCTATTTATTCACTCATGTCAACTATAAAACTTTCTTCTACATGCCTCTGCACCCTGTTAGGTCAGTCATACATGCCTACACAAATTGGCTAGTACAGGTGGCAAACACGTACCGAGCACCATCAGTCCATATGTTGCCCTTCAAAGGGAAAATAAGTCATAAAGTGGATAAAGGTATATGTACTTTAACTTCCCACATAATTAAAACCTCTCCAGGAAATGTGTGGCAGCACAAGTGTTTCATTCTTCATATAATACATGTTCTCATATACGATAGCACTTTTTTCTTATGCCCCTATTTTTAGCAAAATTTGTTTCATTTTACTTCCTAATTAAATTTCTTTACAAGGTTTATGCCCCTAATAAATTATTTGGTAACATCACTGAGAATGCTTATGCTACACACAGTATCAGAGACACAAAGTACATTTATTCACAAAGATGGCATTTCCTACCAGAGTCTTATCTTTTTCCAGTGTTACAATGCAGGTTTCAGACAAGCTGTAGACCACTACCAGGCTGTCCATGTCCTTTTCAGTCTGTACCTAAGGTCAGCTTCTACCGATCTAAAAAAATAAAAAAAAAAGAGTATAACAGAATGAATACAAGTGTGAAATTGTTTCCAGGTTAACTACATAAGCTTAAAAAGGGTTGAATTTGAAATTGTGTATATCCATTTCCTGGTATCCTAATGGTATTATTTATATTTAAGGCCATCATTGATGGTATTATTTATATTTAAGGCCATCATTGTTAACTTCTCATCACAAAGTTATTTTAAATCTAAAAATCAAATCACCCCTTAATAACCCATAGTAAAATGAAATTAGTTGCAAATTTGGAAAGCCACGCCAGCTCTCATTACCCCTAGAACCAAACAGCATAACACATGCATTTTCCTCTCAGGCACCTACCCTTTAGCAAGCTCTCCCTTCAACCTAAAGAAAATCAACACTTACTCCAAAATCATAATTCATCCCAAAAAGCACTTCATCCCAGTTAAATGCTCCTGCTTCAACACTGGATATATCACCTAACGCTTCAACACAGAATATATCACCTAACGCTTCAACACAGGATATATCACCTAACGCTTCAACACAGGATATATCACCTAACGCTACAACACAGGATATATCACCTAACGCTACATCCACATTACTTTTCCAGTCCTCTTTCTCCTCTTTCAGATTTACTGAAGGTTTATCTACTTTAGAAACTAATGTATATATTGTACATTACACCCTGCTTATTCTCTAGAATATATATATATATATATATATATATATATATATATATATATATATATATATATGGGTCTACTGTATAACTTCGAAAACTCACATCTTCAAAGGTAGACAGTAGACCCACACCTCAGTGAAAGTGCACTTCCACGAACATTGGTTAAATGAACCAATAAAAAAACAATAAAACATTGTTTTTGCAGGGGGCAAGCCCCCCTGCACCCCCCATGTGGGGGGTTATGCCCCCCACAGACACCCCTACTTAAATATACCAACTCCAAGATCGCACTACAGTGGGTAAACACGTAAACTCCCTTTCCCCACTGTAGCGTGCTTCGGAACCCGTGTTCCTTAATGATTTGTTGAACCGTTCTTCGCAGAAGTGCACTTTCGCTTAAGTGCACTTTCGCAAAACCGAAACTCCACTGGATTTTCGGTGTTTTCCAGTAGACCCATATATATATATATATATATATATATATATATATATATATATATATATATACACACACACATACATTTTTTATGTAATTAGTCTGAACTAAGTTATTGCTGGTATTTCTGTATTTTTGTTTGTGAAATGTGTTATATTTCACCTGGGCTGAGCCAGAAACTGATCAGTCCTGATCAGTGCACTACCCTGGCAAACATAAATAAATAAATAAATAAAAAGTTCAGCACATGTAAGGTTGTTAAATCCCCAGATCCATTTGGTATACAGTAAACTCTCAGTTAACCGGCACCCATGGGGATTGGTAGATGCCGGATAACTGTAGTTTCTGGTTGCTTGAGAATTACTATTAAAAATAGGTCTGAATAATACTGTACCCTATACTATTTGTGTGGTTTGACTTGTTTTCAGGATGGGGAGAGAGGGAATGCATTCCTATCATCCTTTTTGAAACTCTAAAACTCTAAAAATATAAGGTATGTTTCTGTGGAGGGGGGGACAGATAGTGCAACACATGAAAAATTGTACTGTATTTCTTCAATTTTTTTTGCTGGTTGCTTGAGTTCCGGATAACTGAGAGTTTACTGTAATATCTTTGAATACATTCAAGCCTTTTAGTTGTGTAATACAGTGTCTGCAAAGGATGGTAGTATATTTCCTAGTTGGTCTAACCAGGAGAGTCCAAATGAATCATTTTAGCCAGTTTCACTGGACTTTCCTAGAAAACAAATGTTATTACAGGAATTCATCGTGCATCTGACACTCCTAAAACTAGGTTCATACACAGACCAAAGGAAATATTCTAACAAGCTGTGACAAGGCACATGTTTTCCCTTTTTACTTCAATGCCATTTAATGCAGAGATTTAAAAAACAATCTGGCTTCCCAAAGATATATCTCTCAAACATTCAGATTTTCACAGAATGTCCAGATTTTTGCCTCATATTTTTTGTCTGTTCTTCATAAAATGTGTGGTTTTCTGGCAAACCACTAAGGAGTGAAGTCACTAAATAATGACATACATCTGAGTTTCAGACTTCATGTCCTTCAGAAAACACATGCTAACACAAATCCTGTTAGTCTAGCATTTTTTTAAGTTTATAATAACAATATTTAAAATGGGCACGTGTCCCCTGCACCATTATTTTAGGCATTATCCAGATTTCTAGTTTTAACAATTGAGAGCTATGTAGGTAGTTTCTTTTTTACAATAATTAATTTTATTTCTTACCCATCAACACCCAGTTCGCCAACAGAAAGTAAATGAAGCACAAAATGGGACTGTAGGGATGCCCATATGGCTCCGGTTATGTGTGAGAGTTCTGATACGTCTGTAAACTGTTAAACGCAAATCAATAAAGAACAGAGGGTAGAGCTGCTCCATATTGTTCTCACATGGTTAAGATAAGAAACTGAGAGACTCACAAAATAGCAGCACCAAGGTAGGGAGAAAAATAAAGTTTTAATAATTTTTGAGACCTCTTTTTAAAAATCTGATTTCACCACCAAACTGAAGCTGACTCATTACAATTCATTCCTATGTGACCACATTACTTTCCACCTACAGCTCCATATCCCCTTCATTAACCTCTTCTGTCCAACCAGACAATTTATGCAGCATTCACTGCATAGCCCACCATTTAGGGTTCAGTAGGAGCTGAGCAGAAGACAGCTCCATAGCTGTCTGTGGAGGAAAATGTAGGGTTGCTTAATTACAGGCCTACTTAGCCCCTAAATATGGCATCACATTGTAAGGCTGCATATGTAAAGAGGTGTGGTCTTGGGACTGCACCCAGCTATGTCCTAGAGTTGGTATACCTCCAAGATCCACCAGCACACTTAGCCCAGCTGCTGTTCTGTGCCTCAGTTTCCACTGGGATTCCAGGAAGCTGTACCTCATATCCAGCCTTATCCCAAAGGGGAGGTGAGCAGGCATGACCATTTCACATCCTTCTTCCCCTTACCAGGTCCTGAAGGTGTCCAAGCTAATAGTCAAACACAGGCTACCTGGGTTGTAGGTAGACCTTTATCCCTCTATACCATTTGAGAAGAAGTCAGATTTCTGCTACATTTGACAGTTGGGAGGTGGAATGTTGGTACCCTAGTGAGTTCTTGGAGTGTCATTGATGAGTAATTGAACAGCTTCAGTGGAAAATAATCAGTAAATTAATTGTCTGTGGATAGCAGTTTTTTCTGTTCTGAAAAAGTGTAATATGATCTTGTAGCTGAGGGCTCCTTTTAGTTACAGATTGATGTCTTCCTAGGAAGTGGCATTGCCAACTGTTGATGTAGGGAGTTGTATGGAGCAGAATGTGTTGACATTTCATTGGCTTTGACTATGCACAGCAACATGTTGAACAATCACATAGTACATGTGATCGTCGATAATCATATTTGAGTGAGAGGGTGGTGAGCTATATGCAGTAGAAGCTTTTACCTGTTTTTTTTTAGGTGTTACACAACATGGAAGTAAAGGAGGATGTGGAAGATGGAGGTGAAGCAAGCTAAGGGTAATCTCTGTTAAGTGAGGACCTCAGTATTCTAGCATCATTTCCTCACAGTCCTTTATATATTCATCCCACAGTGCTGGTATAAAGCAGTGGCACATTTCTTATATGGTCTGTACCACTTCATTTTTTTCTCCTGAGTTTTACACCCTAACGGCATGTTTTTGTGCTTCATGTTGATTTTATCTTGCTTAATGTTGGATAGTCCATCAGAGTTTTATTTGTTTTCATCTTTACTATTCTTAGTGCATAAATTATGTTGTGGATTTTTTGTAATATTTGGCTCTCCTGGTAAAAGTGTTGAGACCCAATACTATGAGTCGATACTTCAAAAAAGCAGCTGTGAGGGAACAAAAACAGTAAGTTCAAAACGTTGCTGTTACATTTTAAAGCATTTTTGCATGGGATGGTTTTATGCCTGCATCCTCACCTGCTACCTGTCTAATACTTACATACACTCATTCTGACATTACTGCACCATGGTGTAAGCGAATCATCCAAGGTAGTGCAATCTCAGCCTTAGTATATATATTTCTTCTGGTCACACTTTCAGCCTTACTGTGCCAAGGATTACAGTTATGGTCCTCAGACTTTCAAAAGGTGCCTTAATACTCTTCCATTTAATGCATTGACACACTATCTTTAATTAATGCAGTAAATAACATTAAATAACAATAAAAAAATGAAATCCCAATAACTTCATCTCCACCCTAAAAAACTGTTATGGGAACACCTCAAACACCTCCCCTTGGATGAGGCAGTACTCTCCTTTAACAATACCTTCCTTGATATACTCAACAACCAATCACCGCCTATAAACATTAGAACCAAAGCCAACTACACACCCCGGTTAACCAAAGAAACCAGATCCCTAGTCAAAAACAGAGATAAGGCCTGGTTACAGTTCCATGATACAAAACCACCACTGCTAAGCAAAATTTCCTTGAACTTTGTAATAAAGCAAAACAAACTAATTAAAATTGACAAATCCAATTACAACCACAATATCCAAACCAAAATTAGAAGAATCCACAAAAGTTCTAGGCTGCTGTTAATAACTTACTGCAACCAGGTAAAACTACTACTCCCACTCCAAAAACAGCTAACAACCATGGAAATGTGGTTACCCAATTAAATACTTACTTCACTGAAGCCATTCAAACTCTAGCAAACAACCAGACTAGGTCCAACCCTACCCTCCCTAAATCAAACTGCAATATACTCCCGCAAAACTCCACCAGCCAATTTAAGTCCAGTCCCCATCCATTACATCAAAAAACTATTGAAAAGACTAAAACCCACCACTCAAGCTGCAGATAATCTCCCTGCAGACTATCTACAAATTGCTGCAGAAGGAATCTCCTACCCATTAGCCATACTCATAAACAGATCAATAACAGAAGCATATGTCCTCACTATCTGGAAGGTCTCTTACATTACCCCACTACACAAAAGAGGTAGCTCCTGTGAACTAACTAACTATTGTCCTATTGCCATTCTTTTACCCCTATCTAAAATTCTTGAAAGAGTTGTACATGCCCAGCTCATGGAACATCTCCTCTCAGACAGTATCCTATCCTATACCCAACATGGTTTTTGTCCTGCACATAGTACCACAACAGCCCTACTGTCCTTTCCAAGCATAGTTAACCATCACAACAACAATTCCCAATTTGTATCAGCTATATTCCTTGAACTGTCAAAGGCCTCATCAGTGTCCTTTCCTCCCTTAACCTCAGCCACACTGCTATTAACTGGTTTCAAAGCTACTTAGTAGGCCATCAACAAGCTGTCCATTGGCATCAATCCCTCAAACACCTACTCCCAGTCACCATGGGGTTGTCCCACAAGGCTCCATCCTTGAAACCCTCCTATTCTCTCTTTACCAATCAGCTTCACTCCTCTGCTCCTCATGCCACTGTAATTCAATACTCGGATGACTCCACTTTAACCTGCTCTACCCCTTCCCTCAATGACCTTGAGACCATCACCCAAGACTCTTTCTTGTCTGCAAAAACCTGGTTAACCAACTCCCAGCTTATACTAAACCCCAATAAAACAAAACTTATGCTCTTCTGCCCCTCTAGGAATACCTCCCCCTCTGTAAACTTCCACATCTTCTCCAACAGCAATACTATGATCACTCCAACTGCCCAAACCAAAATGCTAGGGGTTATCATTGACAATAACATGAAATTTGATCTCCATATAGCCCAAACCATCAAAAAAGTTCACAAAAAACTTGGCCTCCTATATAAAAATAAAAAATTTCTAACAAAAAACACAAAAGTCACAATTGCTAGGACACACCTTCTATCAACACTCCTATATGCATCACCAATCCTAACCAACCTCCGCAAAACAGACCTTGCCAAACCTGAAGCTTGTTACAACAAAATCTCCAAATTTGCCACCAACACATCTTACAAGTCACATCATTGTTTATCTCTCAAACAGCTCAATTGGCTGGACCTCTCTCAACTCCTACACTTTAATCAACTAATCCTATCTCATAAAATTATCCACCACCCTGAAAACACTCCAGCCCTCAAAGATATCATTAAACCCTACTCTGCTTCCAGATCCCTCCGGTCTAACAATAAACATCTTCTTCAAGTCACTAAATCAAAAAACTCAACAGGTGAATCCCTTTTCTCCAACTACACCTCCAAGATTTGGAAAAGCCTACCAAACTCACTAGTGACCATCCCCTCAACGGTACAATTTATAAATCTCCTAAAAAAACATTTGCAAAGACCTGGCTCTGTTCCTGCAGCTCTCCGGGATAAGTGCTTCAGCAAAGTATTAGTTTAAAGGTGTGCACACTTATACAACCAGCTTATTGTACGTTTTTCATTTTTTATATTTTTCCCCATAACAGATTTACTTTTTTTTTCAATTGAATTGTGCAGGTTATAGGTCACATTAAAGGTGGGAAAAGTTTTGAAATTATTTATTGTGGTCTCATTTTTTTTATATCACAGAAACCTGGCATTTTAACAGGGGTGTGCAAACTTTTTATATCCACTGTATATATGTTGTTCTGCTTGTAGTTTAATATGTTTTTGGTTGACATCTGCTTAATCAACCTCATTTGGCTGACTACAAAGATGCCCGATGGGTATGTGAGATTACACAGTTCTCATGGCTGGGGATTGCACGCTTTCCCTGATTTTGTGCAATCTCAGAATCATCATATATTATTAGCAGAGAGTGTGGGGAGGTGTTAGGGGACTTGCCACTCTGCAAAAAAAATTATGTCTTCTGTTGTTTGCTTTATTTTTAAATTTTGCATGCACAAAGGATATTTTTCGGCACATGCACAGTAGTGTTCCAAGGTTCACATTTTGACGTTTTAAGTTCAGTGTTTGTAATGTCAACTATATATATATATATATATATATATATATATATATATATATATATATACACACACACACACACACACACACACACACACACACACACACACACACACACACACACACACACAAGAAAAGCCGAGACAACCTACAGTTGTGTAATACCTTAAACCTCCTGTAGTGGAGGTCAATGCAAATGACCCCTTCAGGACATCAATTGTTTCAGCTACACGGCTTCTGAATGTCCATGACTTTTTATGTCTTTTTACGGTTACATTCAGGCTAAAAAGTGAAACTCCACAAGCCGTGAATATGCATGTGTCATCCTTTTTATTGACCTAGTCAGCAGAGCATAAGTGGACAGTCTGGCTATACTTCAGAAACATAAGGTCTTTAAACCCAGCTGATGCCCTTAAAGATTTAAGTGTTTGAAAAATATCCTAACTAACATTCAAACCAAAGTGTAATAAGTACACATAGACAAACTATTCAGTAAAAAACTGCAAGAAAAACTCAGACAAGCTAGAGTTTTCACTGTGTGATACTATGACCCCTTCAAGAAATCAAGTTTTCAAGCTACATGGCTTCTAAATGTCTAAACAATGTTTAAGCTTTTATAGCTACATTCGGGTCAATAAATCCAAACTTCACCAGCTGTGGACATGCATGCTTCAGCCTTTTTATTGGCCTCATAAACACAGCATAAGTGGAGAGTCTGGCTATACTTCAGAAACACAGGGTCTTTAAACCCAGCTGATGCCCATAAAGATTAAGGTGCCTGCAAAATATGCCAACTAACATCCAAACCAAAGGGTAAAAAGGACACAGAAAAAACCTTTAGTAAAAACTGCAAAGAAAATGCAGACAAGCTAGAGTTTTTGCTGTGTGATACCCAACACTTCCTGTAGTGGAGGCCCATAGGACACATGCAAATATGCTGTGCTGACAAATGCCAGCTCTCTCTTTTACAAATAGTTAACCATCCTTTTAGGGCCCCCAATATAATGTTAATGGCTGTCCACAGAATAAATGCCCACAGTGTTGTGCAATGTGGCCATCCACACCAATACTGGATGTACAGACAGCACCTGGCATACCACCTGCTGACTGGCCAGCATAATGTGGACAGACAGACTGTACAGGAACTTCTCAAACTATATGACCCATGACCCCTGTAGTTGTTAAGGTATGTATGGTTTTAACCACTTTAGTTACAGGGACCTTTCAGTGAGCTACTGGGAACATGCAGGTTTCAAATTCCTGAATCCTGAAACAGATCCTAAACATTTTGTTGCAACATTTAGAAAAATGCGTCTGGTTTCCTAGGATTACAGAGGAGTGCACCACCAGCATGCAGACATTTTACAATACTGACCATTTCCTGATGCCCTTAGAGCCATTTACTGCACACATACTGCTATTCAGTCCCCACCTAGTCCAAAGGGACAGTGATACATCCACTAACTGTCATATGGCCTGTAATGCACAGCACGTTATTTATAATTTGCCCATGTGCCACCCAGGCAGTTCTCAAGTGTCCCACACCTGGTACATGTTGACATGTCAAAGGTTCTTGTGAGGGGACTTCCCACAACATCATCTATAAAGTTGGTGCACACACAAGCTAAATAGACAGATCTATGCACACAGGTAGCATGCAAGCAGAGAGTAAGCTGCATATAATATGTTTGTTGTGTGTCCTAGAGCCCTGATTTATGATCCCCGTCTGCAACCTCCACACCATGCAGAAATGGCATGTAATGCAGTGTATGATGAAAAATGCATAATATAGTGGAGATTATGTTCAAAATACTCAAGGGATGCTTTCATTGTGTAGGTATGCCAAGAGGGCACTGCAGTACAGCCCTGCTCTATGTAGCAGGATTTTTGTTGTTGTGTAGTGATGCATTATGTGACATTCTACAAAACGTTTGAGTAGCAAGTTAAACTCTTGGCAGAACCTTCCATGCCTGTTACAGCAGCAGCAAAAGGGCAGGACAGAGAGTCAGTTAAGAAACGTTCTGCAGCAACAGTGCCAAAAGTACTATACTGTAGCGCTAGCAAAGAGGTAGCATCTCATCCACAACTATAGAACATGACACAGACAACACAGAATAACATGAATCATGCATTGTCACATCCACGGTATGTAGGGCAGTGTGTGGTCTGGTTGTGCTTGCTCCAGGCATAACTATACACACACAGATTAAGGGATTGGGCAGGGGATATCATCATCATTTGATGGTTGGGGGACACAGTGACAGGTAACTGCAACACTATAAGATGGGGTAGTATCTTAAGGGTTAAGATGGTAGCCACATACTCTGGAAGGCTATAAGAATGTCAGGAATCACATTCCTATAGGATTGTCAGGAATCACATTCTTAAGTGGTGGGGTTAAACTATCATAAAACAACCACTGGCAGTATGAATTGTGTTGGCTTCCAGTGTCAGGGCTTGAGAAGGTCTTTGGTCAGAATAGAGTAGAACTATGGGGCTATGAGCAGACTGTGTTGTGAGCTGGATGACTGCCATTGCTCATGAAGTAGTAGCCTGTGTGCCCACAGGTGACAGTGTATAAGTATAATTATGTAAATGTGCACATGCAGCCAAATAATGCATCCCAGGTGTTGGAAATGAACTGGACGGCACCCACAAATGAGTATGTCAGGCTGTATGTGCACAGATGACTGTGAGCATATGACACCAAAAAAATGCTCAGGCTCACTGAAATGCTGCAGGGTTGGTGGCCCACCCTATGTGCTTCACCTGTCTTTCTCATATTCATGTGCCTTTACCTCTGCATGGAGTGTCATATCAGTGACCCTTCAATAGAACCTATTTCAAAGACAAATTATGGCCTCCTACAGTATTCACATCCTGCACCATTTCCTGCCATACCAACTCCCAGTACTGCCTGCCTGCAGCAGATTTGCCCAGGAGGCACATTCCATATGTGCCGAAGGATTCAAATAGCACTTTGTTTCCTCCTGGGCTGTGAAATTTTCACTTCATTATCTCCCTTAGGTGACCATGCTGGTGTATGTATACCTGTGAGAAAAACATGTCAACAAGTGTGTATGCATAGTACACCATGGCATGACCAAAGTTACAGTCACCTTCTCTTCTTAATAAAACTATTTATGTGGTGTAGTTAATGCTTTTCATAGCCTTCCCACTATATCTTTCTGTACTTTACCTGTGGCCATTAGCTCCCACCCACTTTATGCACCTGCTAAACAGCTGTAGTTAGTGTGAGGTATAGGCTCCCCCTTTATTTAATGCAGCTATTTCTCAACATGTGGCCCTGGAACACCAAATCTCCTACAGCATGTCCTTCACATTGTATGCCCCTCACAATGCTTCCATTGTACATGGTTGCACCTCAAAGCCACAGGCATGAGGTGCAGTGCTGTCCCAGTGTCCTGGATTCCCAGTTAGATATACATCACAAAGCCTGCCTCGTGTAACTGACAGCCACTGCAGGGTTTGTTTTTCTTACTGATATACTTTACCAGGCATGATTCCTTCCTTAACTGTGTAAAACTATAAGTTTACAGCCACTCAATTAAAATGCATCTATTTAATGAAAATAGTGCTGCCACTTTATATCATGGTAACAAAGGTCAAACAGTGTAGTAGTTTTGTAAATAAGACTACATAGTGCCACTGTTGCTGAATGACAGATATGCTGGCAGTAGCTGTGCACATCTCCATGATGTGAGGCATGTGACCACTAGTATGCTCATACATAAAGCATGTGTACCCCCATGGCACCATAGTGCAGCACCAAAGACATAATTTAGCATCACTTTGTAGCAATATGTTGCGTAACACATAGGATCATAGGAGGTTACTAGGCTATCGACCCGGAGGTCATTTCAAGCCTAGCCATTTCATCCCAATGTAATACCATACTCTAGTCAATAACCAGGATTGTATTTATTAATGACTGCCAATGTCCAGGAGGGTTATGGGAGCTATCCCTGGTAAGAATTTACGGTGCCCCATCCACTCATCCAGGTTCCTTTTGAACACTGTCATAGAGGTGCTCTGCTTCACATGAATTGGCAGCATATTCCAAGGATGTGGCAGTGGCTGGGAGATAAATCTGTCCTTCAAGCATGTCTTATTTAAGTCACAGGCCATACGTAGCTCCCTGGAATGGGTAGCTCTAGTCCCGTTTGATTTACAAATATGAAGCAAATTCATTAGGCTTGGGTCAGAGATTGTTCTGTAAGCCAGGCAAAAGTCTCCCCTAAGAAGCCTACAAGATACTGACAGGGACTTCAGCTGGTCTGTGTAAGGCACATGCTGGAGTCACTTGATCTTCTTAGTTAGAAACCTCTAAGGTTTCTCCAATTGCAGTGCTTTGTACAGTACATGCCAAAAAGGGGTGTTATACTCAATTATGGGCCTGATTAGTGACGAATATAGAGGGGTTATAACTGGGTCCCTATTAAAAGAATGAAAGATTAAAATGTCGAGTGCTGTAAACAGCGGAAATGCCAGACATCGGTGTGTGTTTTGTGAGATCACAAAAGAGTGAAGATCGGGAAATTTGCCCTTTCTTCACTGTAGTGCGATCTCGGAGTTGGTATATGTAATTAGTGGGGGGGGCCCACAATATAGGTTTTGATGTTATGCATTTTTGCTGTTTACAGCCTTTGTGTTTTTGACATTTTGTTGCTATAATATAGACCCTTATAGCTTCCTTTGCTCTAGAGGTGATGCCTTTGCTAATCATGTGTGCCATGTAGAAAGCCTTCCTTACTACAATAGACACATGGTGGTCAAAGTTAAGGTCGCAGTCTACTTCTAATCCCAAATCTCTTATCACTTTATAGGTACATAGGGTATTGTTTATTTGATAGTGTGAAGGGACATTGTTATTACCTGAAGGGAATGATGATACATTTCTTTGCATTCAGTTTGAGAGCATGACTAAGACACCACTCAGTGGTCTGTATAAGACCCTCCTGAAGTGAACTGACATAATTTGGGGATTCAGTAATTTCACCCAGTTTGCAGTCGTCCTCAAACTTGTTCAGCCACAGCCCCTTAGTTTTGGTCTGAACTTCTGAGAAGTATATACCAAACAGTAGTGGGCCCAGAAATATCCCTTGTGGCACCCCACTGGTGACAGGTCTGCTGGTTGATGTGGAGTCACCCACTTTGATAGTGTGGGACCGGTTTGTGAGCCAGTTGGCAACCCATCTTACAACAAAGGGGTTTACATTCAATTTGCCAAGTTTATTGGTAATGCCTGAATGCGGGATTGTGTCAAAGGCCTTTGCCAAGACAAGGTATGCTGTGTGTACAGATTTGCCCTCTCCAATTGCCCTGGTCACATTTTCAAAGAAATTCACCAGGTTTATCATGCAGGATCTGCCCTTGACGAAGCCGAACTGGGTCAGATCCAGGGTTTGGAGCTTGCCTATGTCTTAATTTATGAGGTCCATGATGACACGTTCCATGGCTTTACAGATGAGGCTGGTCAGACTTATGGGTCTATACTTCTGTGGGTCTGTTGCTATGCCACCTTTGAGGAGGGGAATAACTGTTGCTGTTCTCCATTGCACAGGAACAAAGCCTTTGTTAGGCTGTGACTGAATAGGGTACTTAATGGTGATGCTAGTTCATGTTTTAGTTTGTTTAAAAGACATCCCTGGAAATCATCTGGTCCCATAAAAGTTGTGTTTTTTGCTTTAGACAAGGCTTTAATGATGTGCTGTTCAGATACATAGGGTGGGGGAGAAGATGCGGGCAAGGTTTGTGATAAGTTTGGAGGGGATAAGGGAGTGAAATTTTTACCAAGTTTGTCCTCTAGCAGGTTTGCTATCTCTCTCCGGGATCAGTGTATGCTGATGTTATCAGTCACTAGTTCGGCACATGCTTGGTCCTACCTTTTAATCTATGTACGTAGCTGTAAAAGGCCTTATCATTATCCTTGGCTGTGATTGCTAAGTTGTTCTCAAAGTTACCAATGGAGAATTTGATATTTATTTTATTTATTTTATTTTTATTTTATTTTACATTTGTTAACCGGGCTAGTCTGGCTGGATACATGTCCATTTTCAGCAGAGGCCCGAGGAGAAAAGCTCCACTATCAGAATAAGACAATACAGTTTACGAAAACATTACTAAATTAACACTAACATAATGTAATGAGGCAAAATACAAATGAATATACAGTTATCCTGGACTAGTCTGAGTAGATGACAAACAAAGTTCAGTTAAGGGGCTAAGGAGATAAGCTCCAGTATCTAAAATACAAAGTAAAGTTAAAAAATATCATTAGTCAAGTTGAAAAATATCATTAGTCAGTAGTCATGATAACAAATTAGGTATTAGGAAAAAGCAAGAAATCTGTTAATATAAAGTGTTAAAAGAGCAGGTTGGAATTTTAACAGGTAATTATGTAGTTAAAGATAAGGAAAAGGCAGAAAATAAGGTAGACAGAAAGTGGGAAAAGTATATTATCTGTTTGGTACAAGTATAATGGACTTAGTAAAGGTTGGGAGTGTACAGTTGGAAAAGGAGAGGTGGGAAACAGGATAGTGATGAAATGCAAAGGTGGCAGGATTATAGGAGGTCAGCTAAAGGTAGCAAGAGACAGAAAAAAAGATGGTTAGAAGGGGAGGCAGACAGAAATTTGAGAGAAAAAAAAAGAGTGATGGTCCAATAAAGGGGGCTGATGAAGTCAGTCTAAGTTAGAACGGGAGCGGAAACATTACACAGTAGCAGACTGGAGAGAGTAATAAAAATGCTGAGCTCAGTCGGGATTGGAGCAGGGACATAGCCAGTGAATTAGTAGGTGATTTTTCATCTGTTTTTTGAAAAGGTGACATGAGCTTAGGGAGGTCAGTTCTGTGGGAAGTTTATTCCAGTAAGAACCGATGTTGTCTTATTTCCCTGTTGAGGCTGAGGGGGGTGCTTTTCCATTCCTGGGGCCTCGCCTTAATTTTCTTAGACAGCAATTTTTGCATTTGTTGTAAAGTTTGTTGATGCTGGATGTGTACCAGGGTGTCTTTTTTTCACTTGGGGCTCTGGCTTTGATTCTGTCTGGAACAGCTGTTTCTACATACGTATATAAGTGATTTGTACAGGGCTTTAGTGCAAGCTTTGGTGTAGTTACCACTTCCAGCTGGGGGTGGGGCTTGGAATGCATGTATACCTTCACCTAGGAGGGTATAGTTTGCTTTGATGTAATTTTTTAGTCTGACTTTGCTCTTTGTGAGATCTGGTGTTAGTGCCAGTTCAAAGGTGACTGATTTGTGGTCAGATTTAATTAATGAGGGTCCGAAAGTTGCAGTGGTGCATCTGTTTGTCATGTTAGTGAGGACCAGATCTAGTATGTTTGTTCCTGTTGTTGGGGTTTGAACAGTTTGTTCCAGGACATTGAGTTAGGGCTAGAGTAGGTTTCCCAGTTGATAGTGGGATATTTGAAATCCCCCATGACCAGAGAGTTTGGTAATGTTTGGATTGACTTCAGTTTGGTCAAGTAGGCCTCATGCGCATCATGCTCCATCGAAGGGGATCTATAACTAGCTATGACTTGAATGGGGTCTTACCTACAGTAATCTGAACGTGGAGTAACTCCATGGAGTTGTCCAGTCTAACTAGACTGGAGGTGGATTTATCTCTAATATAGATGGAAACACTGCCTCCTTTGGTTCTCACACAGTTGTTTTGCAGACTGAAGGTATGGAAAACATTGTAGCCTTGCAAGGCCAGGGTACCTACTGAGGACTTGAACCAGGTTTTTGTGACTGCACAGACATCTACATCCTCCAGGGAGAGAAGTACTTCCAGGGTGTGCAGCTTTTCATTTAAACTCCTAGCGTTTAGCAGCATAACCTTTATTATGTCATGGCTGGCAACTTTCATGTCAGCAATTTTATTTTTGAGACCTTTCCAAAAAAAGTCACTATGGGAGAGACAAGGGCCTTTGCCAGCAACCGATAGCCTGGTGGTGCCAGGTGCAAACCATCTCTGGCAAAGCAGTGAGGTTTGTCGACCGTGTTGTCCCAGGCTGACAGAAAGTGAATCCCCTTTGAATGACATGAAAAACTAAGCCTATTGTTGAAATTGATCATTTTTTGTTTATATTGTGGCATCATTCTAGGTGAGGGTAATATGCTGCTCAAGGCTAGGGACATACCTGCCTGGGACACATACTCAGAGAGCTCAGTCATATCTCTCTTTATATAGTCCAGTGAGTTATGTCTCTTGTTGTTCACTCCAACATGAGCTATGACAAAGTCATAATTGTACTTGCTGAGAGACCAGAGTGCATGTGTGATGTGACAAATCCTGGCACCAGACAGGCAGCTGACTGTGACTTTCGCCTTTTCTAACCTGGTGAGCAGGACATCCGTGTGTCTCACTATGGAGTCTCCAATAACAAGAAAATTAGTTTTTTGAGTGTTACGCCTTAAGGGCTTGGTAAGTGAGACACTGGTGTTGCTATCTGTCTTGGGTGCTGTGGGAACTGTGTATTTATTTATTTATTTATTTATTTATTGCTTTTGTTTACCAGGAAAGTCCACTGGGCCTAAAAGAGCCCATTTTCAGTGGATACTGGGGAGAAAAGCTCTGCCAAGAAAATAGATACAAAAAAAATTAAACATTAACTGGTACAGAAGTAGAAACATTGTTACACATAGTGATTACAGTAATATATAAAGAATATATATATCTATATATATATATATATATATATATATATATATATATATATATATATATATATATATATATATATAAATAAAAGCAGGAATTTAGTTTAATTACAGTAATATATACAGAATACATACATAAAAGAAGGAATCTAGTTGGTTTGATTACAGTAATATATACAAACTATGTTCATAAAAGCAGGAATTTAGTTGGTTTCGAGATGAATTCAATCAGAGAGGTATAAACAGAGATAAATTAATCAGCATTATTGTACAGTATAAACAGAGATATTAACCAGCATTATTGTACCAGTATCAACAAGTGATGAAAAAAAACAAATAAATGTGGAGAATGTATCATCAGTCACTAGTAGCAAAAAGCATAGGAGTGTGGTTATCATATACGAGTAGGAAGAGGTCCAGTTATAGAGCAAGTACATAGACAGGAAGAAGTGAGATGATTTTTCAGTATTTGTTTGATGGTGGTGGTGGTCCTGCTTGTGTTTCTTATAGAAGGCGGAAGTGAGTTCCATACTATGGCGACGGTGAAGGAGTAGAGGAGTTGACCAGCAAGTAAGGTGGGCTTTTCTACTTTTAGAAGTAGATGATTTTCAGATCTTAGTTGCCTGCTGGGTTGGTATTTGGCAAGTAGAGTTGAGACAGCAGGACAGTCTCTGAGTCTGTAGATTATTATGTGCACTGTAGTCAGTTGGATGAATGAGAGGTGGTTGGGGAGTTCCAGACAGCCTAATTGTTTCAATGAGTTACAGTGGTGGGACGAGAATTTGGCCTTGGCGGAAAATTTGAGTATTCTGTTGTAACACATATCAAGTTTGGATTTTGTAGAATTTTGGATATTTGTGAGGAGAGGGGCACTATAAAGGAAAGAGGGTAATAAAAACATAGTTGCAAGGGTTTGTCGAGTAGAGAGGCTAAGAAACCATTGGTGCCTATAGACCATACCAAGATTTTGGTGTGTTTTTTGATGTTATTGTTTATGCGTAGGTCAAAATTAAGGTTTTCATCTATAATAACTCCTAGTAATTTAGTGTGTGGGACAATTTCTATAGTGATATTGTCTTTGGCTTGTATAGTGAAGAGTTTTTTTTTTTTTTTCTAGGGAAGTGGTTTTCTTAGGGGTAAAAATTACTATTTTTTTTTTTCAGATTTAGGGCAAGATGATTGTTAAGCATCCAGGATTCAGTAGAAGTGAGGACATTCTGGGTGATTTGTTGAAGTTCAGAACTGGAATTTGCAGTGCATATTATTGTAGAATCATCAGCATACTGCATTACTGAGCATTGTGGGAGAGTGGAGTGAAAGTTGTTAATAAAGATGCTAAATAAGAGAGGACAAAGTATGGAGCTTTGGGGTACCCCTGTGGAGGTACTGAGGAAAGGAGAGTAAGACTGTTGCCATTTGGTGGATTGCTGCCTATTGGAGAGATAGCTATTGAACCATTGTAGGGTAGGTGTGGAAATGTGGAGGGTGGATAGTTTAGAGAGGAGGATAGTGTGGAAAAAGGTATCAAAAGCTTTGAAGAGATCGAGAAAAAGAGAAGCGATTATTTTACCAGAATCCCATGCCAGGTTAACTGTATCAAGGAAGGAGAGGAGGGCAGTGGTTATGCGTCCTGGTCTGAAACCATGCTGAGTGGGTGACAGAATTTAGTTTTCAAGCAGGTGGTTGAGGAGTTGGGCATGGATGCATTTTTCCAGTATTTTAGAGAGGGGTGAGAGAACTGCTATGGGTCAAATGTTTGTGGTGTCTGTGTTGGTGCCGCCTTTGTGTAAAGGGATAATGAATGCTTTTTTCCAGATGAGTGGGACACACTAGGACAATGAGTAAAAAGGTCACACAGGAAAAGCAATTGGTTAAAAAATGCAAAAAGAAAAATCTAGCAAAACTAGACTTTCCACTGTGGGATACCTTAAACCTCTTGTATCAGAGGCAACATGGGATATATGCAAATTACCCTTTAAGGATATCAGGTGTTTCAACTAAATGACAATTCTGAACGTGCATGACTTTTTTTTTTGCTTTTACTTTTAAGTCTATTTATGAACAATTTCAGGTCAATAAAGCCAAACCCTCTACCTGTGGACATGTATGCTTCTGTCTTCTTATGGCATCATCAGCACAGCATAAGAGGAATGTTTGACTTTTGGAAACACAGGGTTGTCATACCCATACCCAACTGATATCCATAAACATTATGCTGTGCTGATGATGTCCATAAATAGACTTTAAAAGAAAAAGTTATGAACATTTAGAATTGTAATTTAGCTGAAAAGCCTGATATCCTTAAAGGGTAAGTTGCAAATTTCTGGTACAAGGGATTCTTTAATCAATCTGCTAATGAGCATGCTTATGGAATAAGCTATAGAGTTTGCAGCTAGCTGAAGGAAGTGTGGGGATAAATTGTCAGGGGATAGAGTCAGGGTTTTAGCTTAAGTAAAAGTTTTTTTATTGTGGCGGTGGGTATTGGAGAGAATTTTAAATTGGATCTGAGAGTAGGAGTGTTTTCTGGGATAAAAGGTGGTGGTTAGGTTAGCTATGGTGTCAGTGAAGTAAGAGTTGAAGAGGGTGGCAAGTTCGGTAGGGGTTTTGGGTGGGTCAGGGGATGGGTTGCTTTGCGAGCCTGGGTGTAATAGTTGGTTTATGGTGGACCAGAATTTTTGGGGATTATTTTTATGTTTGCTTTGTACATGAAGGTAGTGAGCTTTTTTATCAATGGTTATTAGATGGTTTGCCTGATTACGGAGGTGCTTGTATTGCAGTAGATTTGAGTCTTTGTTTTTCTGCCATGATATCCAGATTTTAATCCTTGTGGGCTTAACTTTGGTGGATTTTGAGAGCCAGCTTGCATGGTTATGTTTTATTCGTTTTTGGTGGGTGGGTGCTTGCCTATTTAGGATGGCTAGGAATGTTGAGTTAAAGAATTCAACAGCCTCATTAAGTGGTAGGGATTTGAGGGGTTCCCAATTTACTTTAGCTAAGGTTTCATTAAATATGGATGGTTGGAACTTAGTCAAATTTCTGATTGGTGTTGGCCTTAGAGTGGGATAGTTTTGTGTAGGATATATGCTGAGTGGTGGTTGCTAATGGTATTAGGTAGTATGCCTTCAGTGATGAAATTGTTAGGGGGGACACTAATATCCAATCTATTGTGGAGCCCCAGTTGTTATTTTGTGGGGTCTGATGATGTCTTCAATTCGTTGGGAGAAGTTGTAAAGGTTTATGTTTTCTGAGGGGTTGTGGACAGTGTCTACCCAATCAATGTTTGTATCACCTAAGATGGTGGTTTCATTATCTATGTTTTGGGAAGTCCAGGCAAGTATGTTTTCTAATATTGGTATGTTGTTTCCTGAAGGAATATATAGAGCAAGTATGCAAATGTTTTTTTTTGGTTGTTAAGTTGTAATGTAGAGATTAGTACTTCAGCCGGGGAGAAGTTAGGTGTTGCTTTCTAGTAGGGAATTAATGTATATTTGCTAGGGAAGAGTATTGCTACTCCTCCTCCTCTCTTGTGGGGCTGATCAACTCTCAGGCATGAGTAGCCTGGGAGAAGACACTCTGTGTCTTTTAAATATGATTTCAACCAGGTTTCAGTAGCTGCTATAATATCAGGGTTGTTTTGTGAAATCCACACCTAGAGTTCAGGTATCTTGTTTCTAAGGCTTTGGAGATTTATGGTTGATAACATGAGAGACTTGCTACATTTGCTGGGGCTGGGGGGGGGGGGGGGGTTGGGCCTGGGTTGAGATGTACATCACCACAGTGAGATGCTAAAAATGTTTTAAACAGTGGTAAACAGCAAGGAGACACTAAACAATGTTTAAATAGCAGACAAATCAGTTATTTAAAACACTGCTTGGTGTGAAAACAGAACAAACAGAACAGATGCTTTGCAAACAGTGAAAAGTAGCCTACATCATTTCAGCTCGGTTAAAACAAGCAAATGTGTGTCCATCCACAAGGGGGTATCATTTTGCTCCACAAGTGGATCTAATTGAGTGGATCTGAGTATTTCAGGCATGGATGAATCCAGAAGGGACAGTAAAGTTTTCTTGTACTTCTTGCACTGGGACATCCAGGAGCTTTTGTTAGGGCATTATGATGGGCCTTTTTGGAAGGTGGGTACTGGGCATGAGGTTACCATTATAGTGAGGAATGTTACTGGCATTACTCATTCTTGTCAGAGGTGTTGGCATTGCTACAGTGACCTGAGTTTGTGTCAGTCTAAGCTGCTTTAGTAATGGGAGTTAGAGGCTATGGACAGCCAGCCAGACGTGTACTTTAAGCATGTTTTCCAGTGCTACATTGTTCTATTATCTCACCTGTTCTACACGTCCATCAAGGAATGTATACTTTGTCTGCAGTGGCAGGGAAGCATGAAATAAACATGCCTGGATGTTCCAGTGCTACATTGTTCTATTATCTCACCTGTTCTACATGTCCATCAAGGAATGTATACTTTGTCTGCAGTGGCAGGGAAGCATGAAATAAACATGCCTGGATGTTCCAGTGCTACATTGTTCTATTATCTCACCTGTTCTACATGTCCATCAAGGAATGTATACTTTCTCGGCAGTGGCAGAGAAGTATGAAATAAACATGCCTGGATGTTCCAGTGCTACATTGTTCTATTATCACATCTGTTCTACATGTCCATCAAGGAATGTATACTTTCTCGGCAGTGGCAGGGAAGCATGAAATAAACATGCCTGGATGTTCCAGTGCTACATTGTTCTATTATCTCACCTGTTCTACATGTCCATCAAGGAATGTATACTTTGACTGCAGTGGCAGGGAAGCATGAAATAAACATGCCTGGATGTTCCAGTGACATATTGTTCTATTATCTCACCTGTTCTACATGTCCAAAAAGGAATGTATACTTTCTCGGCAGTGGCAGAGAAGCATGAAATAAACATGCCTGGATGTTCAGATGGCAGGACTGACTCAGCAGTGAGGTGTATATAACATATGTGCTAGTCCACTGTACATCTGTGACTGTGCATTTTTTTACATCACTTCATTTTTGTGCACATACAGTTGTAGAGGAAGAAATGAGGCCACACTCATCGTGGTCTGCCTTTGGTTCCAGATCATCCCTGGTTACTAGTGCTGCTCATCAAGGATAGACAAACAGATTCCTTGCTTGAGGTGCCCCAGAGAGATGACTGGCACCCTCTTCTGAGAGTGGTCCCAAGGGGTTTGAGTTGGTGTATCAATGCCAAATGAAGACACAGGTGGTGTTTGGGGTATGGTAGCAACTATATGCTCACCTCAACAACTTAAAGCACCTTCTGATATTGTTCATAGAGTGGCAAGACCTGCAGGCTATTACCATTAGGGCAACAGAAAAAACAACCAGTGTATAACATCAACTATGCAGGAAAGCCATACCTGGCTTATTTGACTTCTAGGCTGGCACTGCATCCAAATATCCCCATTTATGAAATATTCCCCATCCATTTTTTCTTTGTCAAATTATTTCCATTAGCATTTGTTCTCCCTCCATATAATTGTGTCAGTTCTCTGTCTAACTATCTTTTTGTGAATCTACCACCCTGTCTTAGTTTGTGTTTTGTCTGTCTGCTGCTATCTGTCCTTCTCACACTTTCCCATCCTCAGTTTTCTTTCACTACCTTTGCTCGTGCAGAAATCTCTTTACTTTTCTTACTTTTATAATATTTAAGTAGTTTAAAGCCTGTGTTTGTCATTTTTGCACTGCTTTATTTGTAGCACTTTATCTAGGGCTTAGTGTGCAATCCCATTAAGTTTGATACTTTTGTAGCACTTTATCTAGGGCTTAGTGTGCAATCTCATTAAGTTTGATACTTTTGTAGCACTTTATCTAGGCTTTAGTGTGCAATCTCATTAAGTTTGATACTTTTGTAGCACTTTATCTAGGGCTTAGTGTGCAATCTCATTAAGTTTGATACTTTTGTAGCACTTTATCTAGGGCTTAGTGTGCAATCTCATTAAGTTTGATACTTTTGTAGCACTTTATCTAGGGCTTAGTGTGCAATCTCATTAAGTTTGATACTTTTGTAGCACTTTATCTAGGGCTTAGTGTGCAATCTCATTAAGTTTGATACTTTTGTAGCACTTTATCTAGGGCTTAGTGTGCAATCTCATTAAGTTTGATACTTTTGTAGCACTTTATCTAGGGCTTAGTGTGCAATCTCATTAAGTTTGATACTTTTGTAGCACTTTATCTAGGGCTTAGTGTGCAATCTCATTAAGTTTGATACTTTTGTAGCACTTTATCTAGGGCTTAGTGTGCAATCTCATTAAGTTTGATACATTTGTAGCACTTTATCTAGGGCTTAGTGTGCAATCTCATTAAGTTTGATACTTTTGTAGCACTTTATCTAGGGCTTAGTGTGCAATCTCATTAATTTTATACTTTTGTAGCACTTTATCTAGGGCTTAGTGTGCAATCTCATTAAGTTTGATACTTTTGTAGCACTTTATCTAGGGCTTAGTGTGCAATCTCATTAATTTTTATACTTTTGTAGCACTTTATCTAGGGCTTAGTGTGCAATCTCATTAAGTTTGATACTTTTGTAGCACTTTATCTAGGGCTTAGTGTGCAATCTCATTAAGTTTGATACTTTTGTAGCACTTTATCTAGGGTTTAGTGTACAATCTCATTAAGTTTGATACTTTTGTAGCACTTTATCTAGGGCTTAGTGTGCAATCTCATTAAGTTTGATACTTTTGTAGCACTTTATCTAGGGCTTAGTGTGCAATCTCATTAAGTTTGATACTTTTGTAGCACTTTATCTAGGGCTTAGTGTGCAATCTCATTAAGTCTGATACTTTTGTAGCACTTTATCTAGGGCTTAGTGTGCGATGTCATTAAGTTTGCTACATTTTCATTCTCCATTTTCTATTTTTATGTAATCCTGTGTACACTTAAACTATAAGTTTAATATTATTGTGAATACATTGTCACCTGTGCATAAATATGATTGTTAATATTTGCAGTCTGTTAGTCATTATGACTATTCTAACATCATTTAACACTCAGCTACTTAGATGACATTTTTTAACCTGAAATACTGGTACCCAAGTTAGCATGGGCTTCTATGTTTACTGTCCACTAATAACTGGAAGAGGACTTATTCCTACATGGCCCTGTACAAGGTTAAGTAGGTAACAAGAGAATAAATGAGTGAACAATTTTAAGCAAAAATGATTTGCTTTCTTATTGCCTTGTCTTATCATAAAACTAAGACATCAATAATTCAAAAGTCAATATACATAGTTATACTGCATAATATGTTTTCCAATAAAAGTTTTATTGATATAATAAGCAAGAACAATCAAAGCACGACAATATATAATCTGGCAGATGGATAGCTCAGTAGAGGTTACAATCTATGTATCAAAGTAGAACACGACACTACCAGATCTAGCACAAATAACTATATACACTATCTACAAAGTGCTACTAATACCCATCAAGGTAAACCAAGAGGAGCATGAGAAAAAACAAATACAATACAAATTTGCATCTGAAGTGGTTAAAACACTTACACAATTAAATAATTGTAACTTAAATAAGTAGGCAGCATCATATTATATTAAAGTCTCAGTATACTGCATAATAATTTTACTTTCAGGCATTGTGGAGGTATGGCAGACTTTTTTAGCATCACTAAATAACTGCTGTGTATTAAGGAAAAGTCTTTAAGGCAGTTCATAATAATTTACTGAACACTGAGACTTTAGTATAATATGATGCTGCCTACCTATTTAAGTTACAATTATTTAATTGTGTAAGTGTTTTAACCACTCCAGATGCACACTAATCCCCATTATACAGGTGCTCACAGGTAAGTATTAGGCTTGCTGCTCTTAAAGGTCATTTTAAGCCTAGCCAATTTCTCCTGAAAGGGAAGAGCCTTATTTCTGTGAGTTAAACACCTTAACAATTATGCCAGCTCCAGCCTCTAAACTCATAATGGAGAAACAAGCTACCATTTGCATCATATACAATAGAACCACTACAACAGCAAGCACAGAATTGCAGTTTATACAGTGAGATATTCACTAGCCATCACATAAGAAGCCCCATACCAAACTTAAAATAACCCCTCTAATTTACATTTAAAATTGTATAAAATATAATTCTTATTATCATAAGTGGTTTTAAAAGATTTCTGTCTGACTATCTATAGTAGTGAGAAGTATAAAGTGACAATTAGTACTAAGTTACTCATCAGCCATTGGTCACACTGGCCATAATGTTGTATGGTACACAACCTTCAAATCAAATCATAGCCATCATAAATCACCTTTTGTGGATTGGGCTAAGGTATAGACTCTCAAAGTAAGAATAAATACTTTTCGGAATAGGTAATAAAAACTGCGCAGAGACAAGAATATCAGGTGTGTGATGTACTTACCTCAGCACAGGCAGTAATACACAATAGAGTACATACATACTCCTCCTCTCACTTGTTTTTGAAATCCTACACTTGACCCTGCACATTATTATAGGACATATTTGCCAATAGTTTATCAAAACAAAACAAGCTTACCTAGCACTATACATACTTAATAAATCAGATAGGTAATAGTAAAATAACTCTAAAGGGATGAAGAAAAGTATGCAAAGAACTGGCATTGCTTTTATCCATTTGAAATTTAAATATACCTCTAGCTGTGATGAGAAGTAAATAAAGATTATTTATTTATTTATTTATTTATTTATTTTATTTTACATTTGTTGACCGGGCTAGTCTAGCTGGATATATGTCCATTTTCAGTAGAGGCTCGGGGAGAAAAGCTCCAAACATGAATATTGAGACAGTTAACAATACATAGAACCATTAAGAATAAATACAGAGGTAGCAATGGTCTAGTGAACAGTGATAATAATACATTTGTATACTAAACAGTATTAGTAGAAATTAACTAAACAATTCTATAAAAAACTAAACTAAAAACAATTCTACAAATCACACTAGAAGGTATGAGCAAGTCATAGTTATGGGAAAGAGAATATATATGTCATTGTCTTATTCAAGAGGAAGAGTAGTACTACGATTTGGAAGTACAGGTTAAAGGAGAAGGGATGGGGTTAAGAATAGAAGGGGAAAAAGATGTCAGTCTGGGTTAGTACATGGACAAAGCCAATGAGCTTTCAGATGTTCTTTAAGATGTTTTTTAAAAAGAGAAGTAGAAGCAAGGGTAGATAATTCAGCAGGAAGCTATTCCAGAATTTTCCTGCAGTGTTTGAGAAAAGTGAATCCCCGGCTTTGTTGTTAGCTTTATTTGAGGAAACTAGAAGCTTGTTAGCAGAGCGTAGTGTAGCT